>NW_011494628.1:4396948-4406230 GCF_000754665.1 Bison bison bison
TGGTGATGGACAGGGAAGCCTGGTGTGCTGCGATTCATGGGGTCGCAAAGAGTCGGACACGACTGAGCGACTGATCTGATCTGATCTGATCTGATTGTGGTAATTATTTTGCAGCATATAATTGAATCAAATCAACACATTTTAAATATTTAACTTACTTAATGTTATATGTCACTTATATCTCAATAAAGCTGGAAAAACATGAATGCATTGTTGAAACTAGTCAAATTATTCTAGAATGTATAAAGAAAAATTTATTATTCATTCCCCCCATCCATTCTCATCTCCAATCCTGAGCTGAGGTACCCATTGTTAATATATCTTTCCATATATGTGTTCTGCTCCTACAAAGATACACACACACACATACACACACATTTATATAAATATACATACAGATGAACAAATGTGATGTTGCTCTTCTTTTTGTTTTTGCTTACTCTATTGCTTATATAAAAACTGGATTATATTATACACATTATTTTATAGTTATGTTTTCTTACATAATATATAATAGATATTATATTAAAGAACTAAATAATCTATAGAATGGATGTACTATATTCATTTGAAATTCTCATTATTAATACATTAAGATTATTGCCAATTCCTATTCTGCTATAAATTATTCTGCAGTAAATAGCCTGTATATACATCTTTTATGGACTGGAACTCTTATTCCTACAGCTGATGTTCCCAGGAGTGGGACTGCTGGTTCAAAGGGCAGGTACCATG
The DNA here is from genome assembly GCF_000754665.1 of Bison bison bison. Taxonomy (NCBI): domain Eukaryota; kingdom Metazoa; phylum Chordata; class Mammalia; order Artiodactyla; family Bovidae; genus Bison; species Bison bison. Next base: position 4,397,684 of record NW_011494628.1, read on the forward strand.
GAGGACGATTTGTTGGGAAGTTAAAGAAGCTTCAGTTTCAAAGCCCTGGTTACATAGACTTCTTTATTTTTATTTAATTTTCTTTAATCTTTCCGGAAGAATAATGAAAAAAGGCTAAAATGTATGAAGCTAATGAAATTTAAGCTCTGGGCCTCAGGACCTCACTATGGGCCAATATTACATATTTAGTTTTAACAAATACTGGTGGATTACTTTCCCAAAATGTAGTAGCAATTCATGTATTCACCAACAAGGTAGGGCAAAGCCCAATGGCTTGCATATTTAAGCAGCACTCGATGTTACTGCATTTCAACCTTCTTGACAATTTGATGGGTAAACATATGGTATCATTCTATTACTGTATATTCCCTTACTTCTATAAGTTTAAGCATTTGCCATATGTTTATTGACCATTTAGATTTCTTCTGTGAGTTTTATATCCACGTTTCCATTAGATTTTAATCTTTTTCTCATCACTTTATAGAAGCTCTTCATATGGTATGATTCCTCAGTTCAAACAAGACTGAGCACAGACTATACCCAGGGCACTTCTGTGGGCTGGGGATAGAGCAGTGAGCAAATCCTGACTTCACAAAATTTACTTCCTGGTCAAGAGACAAACTAAAAGCAAATAAGCAAGAGTAGGAGGAATATATCAAAGTGCTATGCAGAAAAAAAGCCATGTAAATACAGTCCAAGTGGGAAAGGTTTGATCATTTGTGTAGGGTTTTGGGGAAGGCCACACTGATAAAAGCATCTCAAGGAGCCCGATCAGCACAGGCAAAGGGCCCTGAGATGGCACATGCTTGATCTATCCATGGAATAGCAAGAAGGCCGGTGTGACTAGGACAAAGTGAACAAGGGCAGGGCAGGGAGAGCAAGTGATGAAGGTTGGAAGAAGGTGCGAGATGATGCTGACCTCCTCAGTCACAGTAGTGACACTGGCTGTTACTCAACAAAACTGAAAGCCAGTGAAGGTTTTCCTCAAAAGAATGACGTGATTTAATTATAAAGATCTCTCTGCTGCTGGAGAGCAAATACACTGGATATCCTGTTATCTATCACATCTATTCATTAGAAGTACTAATGCTAAAGCTGAAGCTCCAATACTTGGGCCATCTGATGCAAAGAGTTGACTCATTGGAAAAGACTCTGATGCTGGGAAAGACTGAAGGCAAAAGGAGAAGGGGGCAACTGAGGATGAGATGGTTAAATAGCATGAGTTTGAGCAAGCTCTGGGAGATACTGAAGGACAGGGATGCCTGGGGTACTTCAGTCTACGGTGTCACGAAGAGGCGGACATGACTTAGCAAGTGAACAACAACAACATCACATCTATATCCACTGCAAATATTTCTCCCCGGTCTATTGTTTGTCCTTTGAATCTATGCTAGTTCCCACTGAGTATTAAAACAATCAGAATGTTCTATAATTAAATGTTCTATAATTTTTATCTCCAAAAAAGTTTCAGAAAATTCTAAATTTTAGTATTTTTGAATTTTTTTCTATTATTTAAGCTAATGATATGATATGAGTGTTAGAGATTCAGATTCTGATCTGAGACTACAAAATACTGTCCCTTTTCTCTATTTCAGATGATTTGGAAACACACTTAGGCACATATTTAACTCTTTTCTTTGTTTGATTGTTTTGACTTTCTGGGATTCAAAATTATTTTAGGAAAAGAAGATAGACCATAAGAAATCTCTGACTCAGCACTAAATGTATGAGGATAAAATCCTGAAGAAGGATGTTATATTTCAATAAATTACATATATTTTAATAAACTTTTATATTTTAGTAAGAATAATAATTTCTTATTTCAGGAATGTGCATAAATATATAAATATATCAAAACTCGTGTTTTTTAAGACATTAAATTATCTATATGTACTATAAAAAGTGGGTTTCCCAGGTGGCTTGGTGGTAAAGTGTCTGCTTACAATGCAGGAGACATGGGGTCAATCCTTGGGTCAGGAAGATCCCCTGAAGAAGGAAATGGCAACCCACTCCAGCATTCTTGCCTGGAAAATTCCATGGTCAGAGGAGTCTGACAGGCTACAGTCCATGGGGTTGCCAAAGAGTTGGATAAGACTTGGTGACTAAACAACTACCGAAAGTGAAAGTGAAAGCCACCCAATTGTGTCCAACCCTTTGCGACCCCACGGACTAGAGTCCATGGAACTTTCCAGGTCAGAATACTGGACTGGGTAGCCTTTTCCTTCTCCAGGGGCTCTTTCCAATCCAGTGATCGAACCCAGATCTCCTGCATTGCAGGCAGATTCTTTACCAGTTGAGCCACAAGGGAAGCTCAAGAATACTGGAGTGGGTAGCCTATCCCTTCTCCAGGGGATCTTCCCAATCCAGGAATTGAACCAGGGTTTCCTGTATTGCAGGCGGATTCTTTAACCAACTGAGTTATCATGGGAACCCACAAAAAGTGAGTCAAAAGCAATACTAATATCTGAAGAAACAGGAAGGAAAAGCTTATTTATCACATGAGCAACAAAAACAAAAATTTCTTAACACTAGATTCTGTAGTTAATCTTTCAATTGTGCATATAAATTTGACTTTGTATTGACAGTAGTCAAATTAATGCTTCAATATAAATCTTAAGTTTTCATATAAATACTGAATAAACAGAGCTGTAGGCATAACAAATATGATTATAGGATTTATTATTTTGATTTATTCAGAAAACATATGAATATCAGAAAATTAGACAACTCCTATTATTTTGCATTTTACTGACCCATTTTCCTACCTTTAACATACACACAATGTGCTAAAACTTTGGCTGCAGGACTTACTAAATTTCACTGTGACCCAGTTAGTCTAGGTTCATGTAGACAGAGTCTAAATCATAGTAGATACAGCACCAGATATAACTATGGTCAACGTCCCTACTGATAAAGGGGAACGATGACCTGGATCATAAAAGAAAGCATGTCATACCCTGCTCTCTCGATTATCTGAAGTTGAACAGAGATGACAGCTGTCAAGTGAAAAGCAGGATGTGAACCAGCCCTGTGGCCCCTTCCCTGGACTGAGCAGCCTCCTCTGCAATAGCTCCTGGACACATCCAAATTGAAATTTCTACACTATTGCTGCCTTTTGTTTCACCTTCTTTTCAACTCTATCTTCCACACACTGCTGCTTCTCCCAATAACCTTTGGTTGCCTGCACACGGGATGTCGGAAGAGCACCATCGCCTGCGGGGTCCTACGAAGGGAACAGGAGAGTGAACTGTGCGGCCTTTGCCACCATAAAAAGTGTGAATGAAAAATTATAGGGAAATGTGATTACATTTCCTTAAAATCACAGCTTACAGGTCAAACTATGAAAGACGCTTACCACCAGAAGTTTCATAAATACCCACAGGCATATTCTCGCTTTCTTACAGAGCCACGGTCTGCTCTTGAGCTGACTGCCTGTCTGTGTTCACCTCAGAAACACACAAGTGTGTCCTTCTGTAGTTAAGCCTAAGGCCACTTGGATTCACTTTCTCTTTGTCAAGGGTCGGGACTCAGTCTACTTTTGTCTTCACTTTGTAACTGACACTGGGCACTCCTACACACACATTCTACACAGATGATGCCAACAGCTAATGTTTCTTTACTTTCCTCCTTCTTTGCAGCCCCAAAGTTAAGCACACAGGCCCTTTCTGCTTTCAGATTTGTATTCTAATTGTGTTAGTAAAACAATCATTGAGAAATCAGTAATACCACAGGATCTGTCTTCCATTCTAGCTGAAAGGCTAGAGCATTTCCAACTCTCTGCTGTTACATTTGAGCTCCCTGAATGCTTCCCTGCATGTTTTCAGATAAAGCCACCCCTTTTTCCCAAGATCTCTTATTTCTTGTAGAAATAAATCAACATCCTCTAACGCACATGGAAAACATACTTTCATATATGGCACACTCTCCTTGAGCTCCAACTGGGCAAGGGGGCAAAGTAACCCAATTAAATCATAGTGTAATTTATTTAAAATGTTCTTTGATACACATCACTTTGATATATATTTAGTTGCACATATTGGACAAATGAGAAAAATAAACTTGACATATTCTTCATTCATCATCAGACTCAAGAAACTATTCCGATGTGATGGAGAAGACCTAAAGGGAAACTCTGGCTGCTGGGCAGTACCTGAGGTAGTTGCATCCTGGGAGTGGGGTTGGACAGGGGGCTCAGATTGCCTGGCATAGCTGTAATCACCAAGTGGGAGGTGGCAATTGCCTCCAAGGTCATTCTCCTAAGTCCCCACTCCACCAGAGGGAGGAGCCACCTCTGGGAGAGGCTGGGTATCATCAGGACTGACAGGCTAATGGATGGCTTGATCCACAGTCAGATCAGGAAAGTCTGGTTTGGAATGGGAACCACTCCTGCCCCTGCCCCCAACCCAGGTACTACCACCCACATGCTCACATATAGTAGGCATGCCTCTCACTAGTTCTGAATACAAGCTTTGGGGGGCAGGTTGGGCTGGGGATCCCCAGGAACAATCAGTTACCATCTCTGACATTTCCTTGCCAATTTCTACCCCATATTTCCCTTTGGAAATCCTTATTTTAAAAGGGATGTGAGAATTCATTTTAAGTTTCATAGGTCATTCAATAATACAAATGAACATTTACTGAAGACTTGCTATATGTCAGGTTGTTCTGTACGTTTCACAAATATCAATGTCACATAAGTCTCCCAAGAGCCCAAGAGGTGGTTACTATTATTATACCCATTTATATAGATGGGATGAAAAGTTTAGCTCAAACTGAAGAATTTCTTTGTCCTCCCCAATCACCTTCATTCCTTCGAGCAGATAGCAAACTTATATGAAGTTTCTACAAGTTATGAGACCACAGTGCAAGCAGTGTAGCAACAGAAATAAGTCTCTCCTCCCAAGTAGCTGACCACCTACCAGGGGTTTACTGATAAAAACAAATTTATAAAAATTAAACTTACTGTTAGAGGAAAGTGCATATGGAGTGCTATGATAGAGGCTCAACCAATCAAAATGAGGGCAGGAATTAGTATTAGGGAGTATGAGTGTGAGTCATGGAAAATTTGCCAGAGAAGGCGATAAAGGCTGAACTAGGTCTTATAGGACAAAGCATCAAGCATTAGGGTCTGGGCTAAGTGACAAATGACAAGCCAGAGAAATGAGCTGGGGACCATAACATGAAAAATATATGTATTATGCTAATAAACTGGGATTTTATTCTAAAACTAATGAGAATCCAGAAAATAATTATTATAAAATATATGTGACATAAATGTATCATTTTAACCAGTTTTAGGTTCAGGGGTAGAGTTCAATTCATTGGCAATAAATACAGTCACATTGTTGTACAACTTTCACCACCATCTATCTTCAGAAACTTTTTCATCTTCTAAAACTGAAACTCTAAACTCACTAAACAATAACTTCCCATTCCCCCACCTTCTATCTCCTGGAAACAGCCACCATTCTGCTTTCAGTTTCCAGGAGTTTGACTACTTTAGGAAACTTACATAAGTGGAATCACAAAAATATGTCCTTTGTGACTGACATTTTACTTAATAGAATGTCTTCAAGGTTCACTATGTTACAGTACATGCCAGAATTTCCTTCTTTTTTAAGGTTGAATAATATACCATTGTATACATATACCACATTTTATTTATCCATCTGTCAAAGGATACTTGGGTTGCTTTCACATTTTGGTTACTGTCAATAAATGCTGCTATGAACATGAGTGTACAACTATCTGAGTCTTTGCTTTAAGTTTTGGGGGTATATACCCAGAAGTGGAATTGCTGGATTAAATGACAATTTTTTATGCTTAACTTTTGAGGAATCTAATACTGTTTTTGACAGTGTCTAAGACAATTTAAATTCTCAGCAGCAATGCACAAGGGTTTCTAATTTCTTCACATCCTCACCAATATTTATACTTTTTTTTTTAATAATAGTGATCCTAATGAGATAAAGAGGTATCCCTTTGTGGTACTGTATTTTCCTAATGACTGGGGCTTTCCTGATAGTTCAGTTGGTAAAGACTCTGCTTGTAATGCAGGAGATCCTGGTTCGATTCCTGGATCAGAAAGATCCGCTGGAGAAGAGATAGGCTACTCACTCTAGTATTTTGGGCTTCCCTTGTGGCTCAGCTGCTAAAGAATCTAGGAGACCTGTGTTCAATCCCTGGGTTGGGAAGATACCCTGGAGAAGGGCAAGGCTACCCACTCCAGTATTCTGGCCTGGAGAATTCCATGAACTATGTAGTCCATGGGGTCAAAAAGAGTTGGACACAACTGAGTGACTTTCACTTTCTTTCCCTAATAACTGTAATGGTGATTACGCGACTTCATGTAATTACTGCCATCTGTACATCTTTTTCAGAGAAATTTCTACTTAAGTCTTTCACCCACCCAAATTGATTTTAAATAAGGGGTGATATGATACAATCTGTGTTTTAGAAAGAGGTCTCTGGTGCAGAAAGAACCATGGCTCAGAGAGCAAGAGCCTGGACGTCACCCAGGAATGAAACAATGAGGCCAGAACTGCACTGGCGTCAGGATGGCTTTGAGAGGATTGGACCTGCAATGTATAAAGAGGGTAAGATTAATAAGATTCAGCAGTGTGGTGAATGAAGTAGAGACAGTCAAGGCTTGTCCTGCTACAGCTGAACTGGAGGCAGTGACCTCTAGATAACTGTTCCTCAAGGGCTTTGCCCGTCTGTGGAGCATCTGGTCGGACCTCTCAAGTCTTCCCATCTTCTACCTCTGCATTCTCTTAGGTTTTTCTCCCTTCCATCCCCATAAGACCCCTTTCCATTTCCCCATAAACCCATGTTCTCATCTGGTCTCAGCCTTGCTTCTTCTCGACACATCTACCTGCATCACCACTGCATACTTCTTCACATCTCTGGTCACCTCTTTTCTGACTGTTCAGGGGAAATTAGACCCTGATGTACTTCTAGACCGAAGCAGAAGAAAGCCAACAGCCCTAAGGCCACAAAGGAGAAAATGAGCATTTCTGTCTTTTTTGACTTCATGAATTCCAATTCCCTCTCCTTTAAAGAATTAATACCATTTCTCACATTGTTATGTAATTGTTATTCATCTATCATCTTCTCAGAAAAATGTTAAACTAAAATATATACAACATTAGTATCATACATATTATATATGTGATAAAATGATATCAAATTCCATCTGAGCTGACTAGTGTCAAAATATATGCTGAAATCATGAGAGAGAAAAGATTCTGTATTTCTTCATAATGCATGCCTTTTAATTTTCCAAAGAGGAGTTTTTAGCAGATATTATAATAAATATAACTAAGGTATCTCCTTATTGCCAAATTCAGACTTAAATTGAAGAAAGTAGGGAAAACCACTAGACCATTCAGGTATGACCTAAATCAAATCCCTTATGATTATACAGTGGAAGTGAGAAATAGATTTAAGGGACTAGATCTGATAGATAGAGTGCCTGATGAACTATGGACAGAGGTTCATGACATTGTACAGGAGACAGGGATCAAGACCATCCCCATGGAAAAGAAATACAAAAAGGCAAAATGGCTGTCCGAGGAGGCCTTACAAATAGCTGTGAAAAGAAGAGAAGTGAAAAGCAAAGGAGAAAAGGAAAAATATAAGCATCTGAATGCAGAGTTCCAAAGAATAGCAAGAAGAGATAAGAAAGCCTTCCTCAGAGACCAATGCAAAGAAATAGAGGAAAACAACAGAATGTGAAAGACTAGAGATCTCTTCAAGAAAATTAGAGATACCAAGGGAACATTTCATGCAAAGATGGGCTCGATAAAGGACAGAAATGGTATGGACCTAACAGAAGCAGTAGATATTAAGAAGAGGTGGCAAGAATACACAGAAGAACTGTACAAAAAAGAGCTTCACGACCAGGATAATAATGATGGTGTGATCACTGACCTAAAGCCAGACATCCTGGAATGTGAAGTCAAGTGGGCCTTAGAAAGCATCAACTATGAACAAAGCTAGTGGAGGTGATGGAATTCCAGTTGAGCTATTCCAAATCCTGAAAGATGATGCTGTGAAAGTGCTGCACTCAATATGCCAGCAAATTTGGAAAACTCAGCAGTGGCCACAGGACTGGAAAAGGTCAGTTTTCATTCCAATCCCAAAGAAAGGCAACGCCAAACAATGCTCAAACTGCCCCACAATTGCAGTCATCTTACACGCTAGTAAAGTAATGCTCAAAATTCTCCAAGCCAGGCTTCAGCAATACGTGAACTGTGAACTTCCGGATGTTCAAGCTGGTTTTAGAAAAGGCAAAGGAACCAGAGATCAAATTGCCAACATCCGCTGGATCATGGAAAAAGCAAGAGAGTTCCAGAAAAACATCTATTTCTGCTTTCTTGACTATGCCAAGGCCTTTGACTGTGTGGATCACAATAAACTGTGAAAAATTCTGAAAGAGATGGGAATACCAGACCACCTGACCTGCCTCTTGAGAAACCTGTATGCAGGTCAGGAAGCAACAGTTAGAACTGGACATGGAACGACAGACTGGTTCCAAATAGGAAA
>NW_011494628.1:4406409-4414617 GCF_000754665.1 Bison bison bison
TGAAAGGCAGAGACATTACTTTGCCAACAAAGGTTCGTCTAGTCAAGGCTATGGTTTTTCCAGTGGTCATGTATGGATGTGAAAGTTGGACTGTGAAGAAAGCTGAGCACCGAAGAATTGATGCTTTTGAACTGTGGTGTTGGAGAAGACTCTTGAGAGTCCCTTGGACTGTAAGGAGATCCAACCAGTCCATTCTGAAGGAGATCAGCCCTGGGATTTCTTTGGAAGGAATGATGCTAAAGCTGAAACTCCAGTACTTTGGCCACCTCATGCAAAGAATTGACCCACTGGAAAAGACTCTGATGCTGGGAGGGATTGGGGGCAGGAGGATGGGGGACAACAGAAGATTGATGGCTGGATGGCATCACTCACTTGATGGATGTGAGTCTGAGTAAACTCCAGGAGTTGGTGATGGACAGTGAAGCCTGGCGTGCTGAGATTCATGGGGTCGCAAAGAGTTGGACACGACCACCGACTGAACTGAACTGAACTGAACTGAACTGAAGGTATCAAGATAAATGGTGAGGAAAATGTAATGAAGAGTGCTCAGGTTTTACGGTAATTAACACTGAGGAAACATGTTATAACCACATTAATGCTTCTAAATATGAGGGAACAGTACTAAATATGCTAAAAATGATTGTCACTTTTTAAACTGGCTTCCCTGGTGGCTCAGACAGTAAAGTGTCTGTCCGCAACGCAGGAAACCTGGGTTCGATCCCTGGGTTGGGAAGATCCCCTGGAGAAGGAGTTGGCAGTCCACTCCAGTACTCTTGCCTGGAAAGTCCCATGGACGGAGAAGCCTGGTAGGCTGCAGTCCATGTGGTCGCAAAGAGTCGGACACGACTGATCGACTTCACTTTCACTTTCAGATTGTTAATTAGAGGTGGGCTCAAAAAAGTATTACAAGAGATATATTTTATAGAAATTTGTTGTTGTTCAGTTGCTAAGTCATGTCTGACTCTTTGTGACCCCATAGACTACAGCACACCAGGTTCTTCTATCCTTCACTGTCTCCCGGAGTTTGCTCCAATTCATGTCCACTGAGTTGGTGATGCTATGTAACCATCTCATCCTCTACCGCCACCTTCTGTTGCCTTTAATTTTTCCCAGCACCAGGATCTTTCTAACAAATCAGCTCTTTGCATCAGGTGGCCAAAATATTGGAGCTTCTGCGTCAGCATCAGTTCTTCCAAAGAATATTCAGAGTTGATTTCCCTCAGGATTGACTTTTTTGATCTCCTTGTAGTCCAAGGGACTCTCAAGAATCTTCTCCAGGACCACAATTTCAAAGCATCTATTCTTTGGTGTTTAGCCTTCTTTATGGTCCAACTGTCACATCCATACATGACTACTAGAAAAATCATAGATTTGACTATACGGACCTTTGTCAGCAAAGTGATGTCTCTGCTCTTTAATACACATCCAGGTTTGTCATTGCTTTCCTTCCAAGGAGCAAGTGTCTTTTAATTTCACGGCAGCAGTTTACATACATGTTATCATTACGAAATTAGCAAATTTTTGTCAGCAATGAAGGTTTCATCAGAAGAAAAATATGTTGAGTTTTTTTTGCCTTTCATAAAAATTTAATGGAGCAAGCTTTTTCTTTTTCTTCCTCTTCATTCTCCCCTTCCTTTTCCTCTTTCTTTTCCTTCTTCTTCTTTTCTTGAGATTGAGATTTCTTTACTACACAGCCAAAATCCAATGCCAACTTTACTCTCTCAGCCAATAAAACAGATTTTCCAAAACTAGAGATTTTGTACATTTGAATTTAGAAGTTGGTTCCCTATCTCTTGTACCCAGGAAATGATCTAACATCTAACATGAGGAAATAGCATTTTGAGTTAAGAATTGATAAGATGTTATGCTGTGATTCTGGAAAAAAAAATCAACCCTACTTTCAGAAAAGTATATTTTCTTTCTAGTAAATAAAGTTGCAGGCTGGTAGATGACAGTTTATGAGAAGAAAGAGCTGTTTTAAACCCTGCAGCAGGATTTCACACTGAATAAATGCCTTAAGTAAAAATCGCAACTATGAGATAAAATGCCACATAATGAATAGTACACAAGTTGCCTTTGTGCAGTTAAATCAATAATAATAGGCAACCACACCGAGGTTGTATGCTTTAGCCATCAGTACCAATCTTATCACCTGACCTCCAGTTTTACAAAAAAAAAAAAAAAAGTTTCTTTGTGGTTTTTGTTTTCAGAAACTAATTCAGTTGCTACTTTTAGGAAAGAAAAACCTATTTCATGGTTAGTTTGGAATTAGGGGAGCCCAGAGTCCCAGGACTCTATTTGTGATGCACCAGTAGTATTAAAACAGCTAACAGTATAACACTACTTATCACAATTACTGATTTTGAAAAAGAAAAGCCTAAAATCAATAAGAAAGGAAAGAACTTAAATGCCACTTAAAAGAATGGAAAACGGACATGAATAACAATTCACAGAAGAGATGGAAAAATACTGTATGAAAAAATATTCAATCTCCCAATAGTTAAAAAATTCTAGTACATAATATGAGAGCATTTTTTACTATTAAATTAGTAAATATTAAAAGAAATAATGATGCCAGAGTTTGACAAGGTTCTTGGGGATATAACTCGGTATTTAAGTTTTTTGAAAACCATTTTATACACACACACATACACACACACACACACAAACAAATAGTCCTTAACAATGCATCCAGTTTAGGCCAACAATGCTCCTGCTGGGAAACCAACCTAAAGAAACAGACAGTTGAACAAAGATGTACATACCAGTAACATAAACAAACCAGGCATTAATAAAATGAAAATAGCCTAAATGTTAAAAAATAATGTAAAGTTTAAATTAATTGTGGCTTACAAATGCAGACAGACCTCATTTTACTGCACTTTGCTTTATTGCACTTCACAGATATCATGCTTCTAAAAAATTGAAGGTTTGTGGCAACCCAACATTGAACAAGTCTGTCAGTGCAATTTTCCCAGCAGCATTTGCTCATTCTGTGTCTATAGGTCAGTTCAGTTCAGTTCAGTCACTCAGCCACATCTGACTCTTTGCGACCCCATGGACTGCAGCACACCAGGCCTCCCTGTCCATCACCAACTCCTGGAGCTTGCTCAAACTCATGTCCATCAAGTCAGAGATGCCATCTAACCATCTCATCCTCTGTCGTCCCCTTCTCCTCCTGCTTTCAATCTTTCCCAGCATCATGGTCTTTTACAACAAGTTAGTTCTTCGCATCAGGTGGCCAAAGGTGGCCAAAGTACTGGAGCTTCAGCTTCAGCATCAGTCCTTCCAATGAACACCCAGGACTGATTTCCTTTACGACTGACTTGGTTGATCTCCTTGCAGTACAAGCGATTCTCAAAAGTCTTCTAAAACACCACAGCTCAAAAGCATCAATTCTTCAGCATTCAGCTTTCTTCATGGTCCAACTCTGACAACCACGCATGACTACTGGGAAAACTATAGCTTTGACTAGATGGACTTTTGTTGGCAAAGAAATGTCTCTGCTTTTCAATATGCTATCCAGGTTGGTCATAACTTTTCTTCCAAGGAGGAAGCATCTTTTAATTTCATGACCACAGTCACCATCTGCAGTGATTTTGGAGCCCCAAAAATAAAGTCTATTACTGTTTCCATTGTTTCCTCATCTATTTGCCATGAAGTGATGGGACCAGATGCCATGATCTTAGTTTTCTGAATGCTGAGTTTTAAACCAACTTTTTCACTCTCACTTTCATCAAGAGGCTCCTTAGTTCTTCTTCACTTTCTGCCATAAGGGTGGTGTCATCTGCATATCTGAGGTTATCGGTATTTCTCCTGGCAATCTTGATTCCAGTTTGTGTTTCATCCAGTCTGGCATTTCACATGATGTACTCTGCATGTAAGTTAAATAAGCAGGGTGACAATATATAGCCCTGACATACTCCTTTCCCTATTTAGAACTATTCTGTTGTCCCATGTCCGGTGCTAACTATTGCTTCTTGACCTGCATATAGACTTCTCAGGAGGCAGGTAAGGTGGTGATATACCCATTTCTTTAAGAATTTTTCACAGTTTATTTTGATCCACACAGTCAAAGGCTTTGGCGTAGTCAGTAAAGCAGAAGTAGATGTTTTTCTGGAACTCTCTTGCTTTTTCAATGATCCAACGGATGCTGGCAATTTGATCTCTGGTTCCTCTGCCTTGTCTAAATCCAGCTTGAACATCTGGAAGTTCATGGTTCACGTATTGCTGAAGCCTGGCTTGGAGAATTTTGAGCATTACTCTGCTAATGTGAGATGTGAGATGAGTGCAATTGTGCAGTAGTTTGAGCATTCTTTGGCATTGCCTTTCTTTGGGATTGGAATGAAAACTGACCTTTTCCAGTCCTGTGGCCACTGCTGAGTTTTCCAAATGTGCTGGCATATTGAGTGCAGTACTTTCACAGCATCATCTTTTAGGATTTGAAATAGCTCAACTGGAATCCCATCGCCTCCACTAGCTTTGTTCACAGTGATGTTTCCTAAGGACTGCTTGACCTCGCATTCCAGGATGTCTGGCTCTAGGTGAGCGTGAGTGATCACACCATCGTGGTTATCTGAGTCAGGAAGATCTTTTTGGCATAGTTCTATGTTCTTGCCACCTCTCCTTAATATTTTCTGCTTCTGTTAGGTCTATACCATTTCTGCCCTTTATTGTGCCTATCTTTGCATGAAATGTCTACAGGTCAAATTTTGGTAGTTTTCACATATTTCCAACTTTTCCATTATTATTATTATTATGCCTTTGTTACGGTGATCTGTGATCAGTGATCTTTGATGTTACTATTGTAATTGTTTCAGGGAACCATAAAATGCAACCATTCAAGATGGCGAACCTCCCAGGCACCCCCATCAGCAGGCCGGCAGCAGCCATGCCCACCAGCAGGCATGTCACAGAGGAGCCACACAGGGAGTCTGCCCACAAACCAGGGGGCCTGCAGCCACTGTACAAGGCAGGGCCTCAGAGCCAATTGGAACAGGTTCACCCCTGCCTGTCAGTGAATCCACAGCAGTCAACCCTGCCATGGCAAAGGGCCCAGGCAGCCTACTTAGGGGCACCCCTTGAGCATACAGCTCTGGTGGCCAGGGGAGCAGTGTGCTGGGCCACAGAAGACACTCCCTATACAAGGCAACCTCTCCAAGGTGGAGATGTAACTGACCTACCTAACACATAGAAATAAATACCGAGGATTAGGCAAAATGAGAGGACAGGAGAATATACTCCAAGGGAAAGAACAAAACAAAATTTCAGGAAGAGAAGTGACATAAAAAAACAAAAGAAGGAATCAATAGTAAATTAGATTATACTGAGGAACCGACCAGCAAACTAGAAGAAAGGACAGTGGAAGTCACCCAAGCTTAACAGAAAAAAAAATTTTTTAAATAAGGATAGTTTAAGCCATATCTGGAACAACATCAAGCTTGGTACACTTCCCATTATAGGAGTCCTGGAAGGAGAAGAGGAAAAGGGAAGAAAAATTATTTGAATAAATAATAGCTGAAAACTTCCCTAACCTAAGGAAACAGTTATTCATGTTCAAGAATCACAGAGAGTCCCCAAAAAAGAGGTCCACACCAAGAAACATTATAATTAAAATAATAATAAAAAAAGATGAAGAGTCTTATAATAAATAAGAGAAAAACAACTACTTCCATACTGGGAATTTCCAAAAGACTATCAGCTGACTTTTAAAGAAAGCAGCTGTCTCCACAACATAAAAGTACAAGGTGAATAGCATGTGATGATGTAGAAGCTATGGCAGGTTATCCAGAAGATCTAGCATTAATGAAGGAAGTTACACTAAACAACAGATTTTCAGTGTAGATGAAAGAATCAAATTAGAAGACGATGGCATTTAGGACTTTCATAGGTAGAGAGGAGAAGTCAGTGCCTGGCTTCAAAAGACAGGCTGATTCTCTTGTTAAGGGCTAATGCAATTGGTGACTTAAGTCTAATCTAATGCTCATTTACCATCCTGGGAAATTCTAGGGCGCTTAAGAATTATGCTAACTCACATCTGCCTGTGCTGTATAAATGGAAGAACAAAGCCTGAATGACAGTGCATTTGTTTAAAACATGGCTTACTGAATATTTTAAGCCCACTTTTGAGACCTACTACTAGGGAGAAAAAAAAAATTCCTTTCAAAATGTTACTGCTCATTGATAATGTAGCTGGTCACCCAAGAGCTCTGATAATGTACAGTGAGACTAATGTTGTTTTTGTGCCTGCTAATACAACCTCCATTCAGCAGTCCATGGATCAAGGAGTCCTTTGATCTTCAGTCTTACTAGCTTACATTTCATAAGGCTATGGCTGCTACAAATAGTGATTCCTTTGATGGATCTGGGCAAAGCCAACTGAAAACTTTCTGCAAAGGATTTACCATTAAGGACATTTATGATCCATTAAAAGAGGTCAAAATATCAACATAACCCTCATGGATGATTTTGAGGGATTCAAGACTTCAGTGGAGGAAATAAATGCAGATGTAGTAAGAAATAGCAAGATAACTAGAATTAGAAATAGAGCCTGAAGATATGATTGAATTGCTACAATCTAATAAAACATTCATGGTTGAGGAGTTGCTTCCTGTCAATGAGCAAAGAAAGTAGTTTCTTGGGGGACTTCCTGGCAGTTCAGTGATTAGGGCTCTATATTTCCATTTCAGGCAGCAGGGGTTCAATTCCTGGTCTGGTCAGGGAACTAATATCCCACAAGCTGTAAACATGGCCAAAAAAAAAAAAAAAGATGCTAACAAAAGATTTAGAATATTACATACATTCAGTTGAGTTGAGAAGATAGACTCCAATTTTGAAAGAAGTTCTACTGTGGGCAAAAGGCTATCAAACAATACTGCATACTACAGAGAAACTGTGAAAGGAGGTGTCAATGAGGTGAAAGGAGGAGTCAAGGAAGCGGTAAATGTCATTGTTGTCTTATTTTAAGAAATTATTAAAACCACTCCCATATTTAGCAACCACCTCCCCAGTTCAGTCTACAGCTATCAACACTGAAGCAAGACTCTCCACCAGCAAAAATTACAATTGGCTTAGAGACAACCCACTCCAGTATTCTTGCCTGGAGAATCCCATGAACAGAGGAGCTTGGTGGGCTACAGTCCATAGGGTTGCAGAGTCAGACACGACTGAAGTGCCTTAGCACACAGCACACAAAGGTTCAGATGACAGCACTTATTCACAATCAAGTATTTTTAATTAAGGCATGTACCTTGGTATTTTAGATAGAATACTACTGCACATATAATAAATTACAGTGTAATGTAAACATAACTTTTATATGCTCTGAGAAACCAAAAAAAATTTATGTGACACACTCTATTACACTGTTCACTTTATTATTGTCATCTGGAACTAAATTAGCAACACTTCCAAGATATGCCTGTACTATTGAATATCATTTTACTATTAAAAGTTGTGTTAATGAGATGGGGAAATGCTCATGACACAATGTTAGCTAAAAACAAAAACAGTGAAGTGAAGTTGCTCAGTCGTGTCCGACTCTTTGTGACCCCATGGACTGTAGCCTACCAGGCTCCTCCGACCATGGGATTTTCCAGGCAAGAATACTGGAGTGGGTTGCCATAACAAGGATATAAAATTATTAATTAATCTCAGTGTGATTTTGTAAAATATGTATGTGTGCATCCATGCTCAGTCACTTCAATTGGGTCTGACTCTTTGTGACCCCATGAGCCATAGCCCACCAGGCTTCCCAGTCCATGGGATTCTCCAGGCAAGCATACTGGAATGGGTTGCCATGCCCTGCTCCAGGGGATCTTCCTTACTGAGAGATCAAATCCCTGTCTCTTATATCTCCTCCATTGGCAAGTGGGTTCTTTACCACTAGTGCCATCTGGGAATGTCCATATGTAAAACATTTATTTATATGCATATATGCAAAAATAATTCTGAATTTGCAAACATTAAGATTCGAATGTTATAAACAAGGATAAGAAAAATAATGGAAAAATACATCAAAGTTGTAATCAAAGTCTGTTTATGTAAGATAAGAAAAAGAATAGGAAGTAAATACATAAAAATTGAATCAAAGGTGATTTAATTTTTAAGAAGTTATTTAAAAGACGCTTACTCCTTGGAAGGAAAGTTATGACCAACCTAGATAGCATATTCAAAAGCAGAGACATTACTTTGCCAACAAAGGTCTGT
>NW_011494628.1:4414870-4417308 GCF_000754665.1 Bison bison bison
TGATGGACAGGGAGGCCTGGCGTGCTGTGATTCATGGGGTCTCAAAGAGTCGGACACGACTGAGCGACTGAACTGAACTGAACTGAAGAAGTGTATCTATTGGGATTTTTCCAACTGTAGCTCAGTCCTACTAACTTGAAAAAAAAAAAGTTTATTTGTTTTAATGATACAAAGTTCTGGGACAGGCATTGCCTCTTGGCTAAATACAGGGGCTTAAAGGAGTCTAGTAGGATTCTATTTCTCTTCTAAGTTGTACTTCTTGTGTTGGCTACTTCTCAGAAAGAATCTCCTTTGGGGGTCCCAGTTCTGGAGCTAAATATTTCCATGTTCTAGTCAACACTTCCAGCAAAACTCCTATGGTCCATTCTGATTGATCTGCATTGAATTCTGTGCTCAAAATAAACTGACTGCATGTCAGGAGGATATGAAGCACTTGGTCAGCTCAGGTTATGTGCCCTGTCCTAGGCTCTCTGGGAGAGCCACCTAGACCGAGTGAAATGAAAATTAGGAAAAGACGGGTTCCCAGATAAATACCCAAGCTGCTGCCAAGATAGAGAGTTAAAAGGTGGTGGCCCAGTGGCTAAGAATCTGCGCTCCGAATTCAGGGGACACGGGTTGCATCAGTGGCTGGGGATCTAAAATTTCCCATGCTGCACAGCACAGCACAGCAAAAAAAAGAAAAAACAAAAAAAGAAAGGGAGTAAAACCACAATCGCAAAAACAGACATGTATAACTTTTATAAGCAGAAAATGTAAAAATATTTTTTCAAACACAGGGCCACTCCTCTTTCCCATTAAATCTGAAGCCTTTCTTTCTCAGCCATAATATCTGTTAATCTCCTATCATCTTCACAGGATGGAACTAACTGTTCAGCTTGCCGATGGCAAACATATTGTTTATATATTTCATAATTGCAAGTGATATTTCTTGTGGATATTTAGAATGAGTGACAAAGTAAAAATCTTGTTTCCTGTTAGAATTCAAAGTAAAACTAAAAACTGTTATTGTCAATACTTGACTCTATGCTTTTTTTCTCCAATAGTTAGACAGGCCACTTATATGTAGTGATTCTATTATGCTGCACTGTTGTTTTGAAGTTTCATTAGAGAGAAAAGGAGAGGGAGGTGATGCCAGGCTATCAGCTTCATCTCACCTAATACTACTCTGCCTTTTTCAGTAACCTTGGCAGCATTTGCCAATTTGGTAACATAACGTTCACTAGTTTGAATTTTGGAAATTATCTTAAATATATTCTTCTAATTTATTCATTGTTAATTTTTCAGTAACAATACTTTTTGAAATGGAATGCAGCTTTTTCTTTGTGAGCCTTTCTTCACGTAACTAAATGAATGATTTTGGTGGGCACAATTTTACTCTGCCTCATGAAGATAATTTATTCTTGAAAAACCACTTGTTAAGTGAATTCTCATAAGTAAAAACATAATAACCATTAACTTTTATGAACACCGATTTACACTAAAACAATGCCAAAGCCTATTAAAATCAGTTCAATTGCTTCAACAGTCACATTAGTTAAACACCTAATAAGGCCTTTTTGCTACATTAATTATACCAAATTATGTCTGTTCACCTGTTCTCATTAAGTTCCTGGAGAGCTATTATGTAATATATCCTTGAGATTATTCTTACAAACAGAACATATTGGATACTCAATATTTAAATAGTTTAGAATTTATTGCAGAAAAACAATAATGACCCAAAGATTAACTGCAAACAAGGGAAAATTATTTCACACTCACCAAATAATTCAACATCCCTAAAGCATGAGATTATCATTGCTGTAAACTACAAAACACTAGGCCTCTGCAAGAACTTAATACATTATTGGCTGGAGATGTATTAATATGTTTTTACAAAGTGATACAATTAATGCATCACTCCATCAATGACAGTGACCAATTGAACATAGTGCTTCTGGTCTGGCAAGGTTCAGATACCCATGTGACATCTGAAATCCAAATCTATCCTCATAAGTTCAAAAAAATATCCTGTAGGCAAAAGCTTTGAAAACAATAAAATCCAGGCCACTCTGCTCCATGTTCAGTACAGTTCAGTTCAGTACAGTTGCTCAGTCATGTCCGACTCCTTGTGACCCCATAAATCGCAACACGCCAGGCCTTGTTGTCCATCACCAACTCCCGGACTTTATTCAAACTCATGTCCATCACCAACTCCCGGAGTTTACTCAAACTCATGTCCATCCAGCTATCTCATCCTCTGTTGTCCCCTTCTCCTCCTGCCCCCAATCCCTCCCAGCATCAAAGTCTTTTCCAATGAGTCAACTCTTCGCATAATACCAATAATGTATATATGTTAAACACAGAGAATTTTTTTTTTGCCACACCGGAGGCATATGGGATCTTAGTTCCCTGGCCAAGAGATTGAACGTGGGCCTCCTGCATTGGGAGCACAAAGT
>NW_011494628.1:4417408-4426024 GCF_000754665.1 Bison bison bison
CAAGGGACTCTCAAGAGTCTTCACCAACACCACAGTTCAAAAGCATCAATTCTTTGGCGCTCAGCTTTCTTCACAGTCCAACTCTCACATCCATACATGACTACTGGAAAACCATGGCCTTGACTAGACAGACCTTTGTTGGCAAAGAAATGTCTCTGCTTTTGAATATGCTGTGTCTAGGTTGGTCATAACTTTCCTTCCAAGGAGTAAGCATCTTTTAATTTCATGGCTGCAATCACCATCTGCAGTGATTTTGGAGCCCAGAAAAATAAAATCTGACACTGTTTCCACTGTTTCCCCATCTATTTCCTATGAAGTGATGGGACCTGATGCCATGATCTTCATTTTCTGAATGTTGAGCTTTAAGCCAACTTTTTCACTCTCCACTTTCACTTTCATCAAGAAACTTTTTAGTTCCTCTTCATTTTCTGCCATAAGGGTAGTTGTCATCTGCATATCTGAGGTTATTGATATTTTTCCCAGCAATCTTGATTCCAGCTTGTGCTTCTTCTATCCCAGTGTTCTCATGACGTACTCTGCATATAAGTTAAAAAGCAGGGTGACAATATACAGCCTTGACATACTCCTTTTCCTATTTGGAACCAGTCTGTTGGTCCATGTCCAGTTCTAACTGCTGCTTCCTGACCTGCATATACATTTCTCAAGAGGCAGGTCAGGTGGTCTGGTATTCCCATCTCTTTCAGAATGTTCCACAGTTTATTGTGATCTACACAGTCAAAGGCTTGGGCATAGTCAATAAAGCAGAAATAGATGTTTTTCTGGAACTCTCTTGCTTTTTCCATGTTCCAGCGGATGTTGGCAATTTGATTTCTGGTTCCTCTGCCTTTTCTAAAACCAGCTTGAACATCTGGAAGTTCACGGTTCACCCAAAACTTCAGGAGAAGTGACAGTTTTAGACTGCTTACATGACAATCACACCAAGTGACAAGAATTATCAACATCTTTATTAATATTTTTTGAAATAGTGTTTTTTTAAATGTTTCATTTGCCTGAACTAGTTGACGGTATTTGTTTTCAATCACTCTACAAAGTATCTCAATTTCCCACCCCAGCGTTTCATTGATGAAAACGTATTAATGACACATCATGGCAATTATTACTCTGTCAGAGAAATTTGCTGAATTTGAATGTTTGTGAGGGTAGCCACCCTAAGTATTCACCTTCACTATAATTGTGACAGCAAACAACTCTTAACCTCATTTCTACTTTCCGGTTCCTTTTTTCACAACTATAAATTAGTTGTTAGTCTTTGCTCAGCTTTGTTACTAAGGATGAGGTGTCCCTCATACCTCAGTAGCTGAAGAATCTGCCTGCAATGCAGGCGACCTGGGTTTGATTCCTGGGTTGGGAAGATCCTCTGGAGAAGTAAATGGCAACCCACCCCAGTATTCTTGCCTGGAAAATCCCATGGACAAGGAGCCTGGCAGGCTACAGTCCTTGGGATCGTGTGTCAGACATGACTTAGAGACTAAACCACCACCACCACCATTACTAAGGATACTATCCTGAGAAAACACAGCCCAAGAACAAAAAACAGCTCTGAAACTGAAGTATCACTAACAATGTTTGGATCTTTTCTCCCTTTTAAAAGAAGGTACAAAACAGGAAATGAGCTTTAGCCTTTAGTTTCACCTTGTCTTGAGAGAAGTTCAATAAAAAGCTGAAAATGAAGGAAGCTTCAGATTTGAAAGGTAATTGTGAAATGGAAGGGAAGTGTGTTCTTCAACATTCTAGAAGACTCTTCAGCCATACTAATAATATTGTAAAGAAATGGCCCATAATAGCCTCGAGCGTCCCATGTTTTGTTCATTCCATCTATAGCACATCAACAGGCTTTTTGTAAAAGTGTGTGAACAAAACACTTTGAGCTGAGATCTGTAGCCTTAGCCTTTGAAAGATGATATCTACAGGTTGTCATGGTAACTCTCAGGGCACCATCTTTAAAAACATTAAATTCTGAGGAAAACTACACACAGAGAAATTTCTGTCCTAAAAGCTATTCCCTCAGACAAATTGTCCATTAGCCTGCATATTTCTGTTCTTTTACAGCTTTGCTTTGATTTTTATTTTCATTCTACTGTTCAATGAATATAGAACTCTGAAACAAGTAAAAAAAAAAATTGAGGTCTTTTGCTATAGATTTTCCATGATAAATTCTGCATTAGTTTTGAACTGAATGAGCACCGCTCGCACCACTCCATGTTTTGCCTTCTGTTTGACTTTTTACGTGCACTTTCTCCTTTTATCAACAGACACAATTTGTTTCCTGAATATTGTCCTGTTGTTTCGATGTTGTTTAGTCACTAAGTTGTGTCTGACTCTTTTGCAACACCATGGACTGTAGCATGCCAGGCTCTTCTGTCCATGGGATTTCCCAGGCAAGAATACTGGAGGGGGTCACCATTTCCTTCTTCAGGAGATCTTCCTGACCCAGGGATAGAACCCACATCTCCTGCATTGGCAAGTGGATTCTTTACCACTGAGCCACCAGGGAAATCCCAATATTGTCCAATAGCCAATATTAAAATGAGAGATTTCTCCCTTTTTTGAAACTGCAAGTTCTAGCTGCTAATCCATTAGTCAACAGTATGGAGACACAGTAACTGCCCTCCTCTCTTAGAACACTTGTTTGTGTGTGTTAGTCATATAGGAATTAGCAGGTTTGACCTTGAATCTCTAACTACCTTCACATTAGCATCTGATAACCCTCCGGGTGGCTTATAAGCTATCAGAAGACAAGGTGCATACTATAAACTCTTTGTATCTCTGGAGTTAGAAGCACTACACATAAGGGCACAACAAATATTTTATGGCTTAGACCCCAACTTTAAGGATAATGGCACTAAAAAGACCTGTGTGCTATGTGCTAAGTCACTTCAGTCGTGTCCCCGACTCTTCACGACCCTAGGGACTGTAGCTTGCCAAGCTCCTCTATCCATGGGATTCTCCAGGCAAGAATACTGGAGTCGGCTGCCATGTCCTCATCCCGAGGATCTTCCTGACCGAAGGATCAAGCCTGCATCTCCTGTGTCACCTGCATTGGCAGACAGGTTCTTTATCACTAGTGCCACCTGGGAAGCCCTTGGGGATCATCAAATCTACCTCCTTTTTTTCATAAATTAGGACACTGGAAAAAGGAGAGGTAAATATTTTGGCTCAATGTTATATCTAGTTAAAGACATTATTTTGATGTCAGCAAAGGAGGTTCTAATCCCCAGCCTGCCAGTATGGAGAAGGCAAAAAGGAAAACTGAGATTCTTTATTCACAAAACAAAGCAACTAATAGTCATTCCTCGTTTACATACCTCATCAGATTATTGTTTTGAGGTTCCCATTCAACAGTCATCTGTAGTAGAGGGAATGTTTTAAGCATTGTTCAAATATGAAGCATCATTAAGAGAAGGGTGCAAATAAAGCTCATGAGGAAAAGATGAATGGAAAAAGTAAGGAAAAGAGTTACAGGTAAATTGAGCATTGTTTTGTTCTTAATTTACAGGCAATCTCTCATGATGAAAGTGACTGCATTTGGAAAACTAATGATAGGGAAAATTCTAAACCATAAGCTTAAGAGAGAAATCGGGATGAAAATAACCAGCATAAGGGAATGGGCTAATCAGAAGTCTAAAATAAACACACAGAGTAGTATAAAGCAGATTCTCCGTCTCTGAATTTCTTTGTAGTTAATCCTTAACAGAATCTGTACTAGGGAAAATCCCATATGTGCATGTGCCAGGAAGATTCTTGTGTTCTATTAGTTCATTTGTATCTGTTCCAGAAATAATGGAAGGTAATGATTAAAGGGAGGGCCACATAGGTAATTAGGGAAGGACCTAATAAAAAACATGTAGAGACTACAATGATATGTGTATGTGATTTAAATTCTTAGTATATTGATTACAAGGAAAGTTGG
This sequence comes from Bison bison bison, assembly GCF_000754665.1. NCBI lineage: Eukaryota > Metazoa > Chordata > Mammalia > Artiodactyla > Bovidae > Bison > Bison bison. The sequence continues at coordinate 4,421,340 of NW_011494628.1, forward strand.
CCAGTAACAATTTACGGGTATATAAGGCCCTTACAACTTACATTCCTCAATGAATATCCTCCACTACTCTCAGACGTTAGAAGAACTGTTCTCTTGTCTAATTATTAATGAGTTTTAGTTAAGTGATTTATACAAGGTTACATACTAGGGAGTTCTGATACCAAAGCCTAAGTATTTTAGAGAGGGAGTTCCTTGGTGGTCCAATGACTAAAGAAAGTTCTGGGCCCCCAATGCAGTGGGTTCAGGGTTCGATCCCTGGTCAGGGAACTAGATCCCACATGCTGCAACTACAGTTTGCATGCTGCAACTAAAGATCCCGTATGCCTCGACTAAGACCCAGCACAGCCAAATAAATAAATAAAAATAAATATTAAAACATTTTAGAGAAAAATTACATTTTGCCTCTTCATTACTTTTGTAGGTCCCCGTTCAAGACTATGTCACTACCTGGAGACTGCTTCATAAAGACTGGGCAGATGTGAAAAAAAGAAGATAAAATAGCCATTTCATAGTCAGTCAATAGGAATGGGAAAGAAGTTCAAAGGGCTTAAAATCAAATTTGAATCTGAATGGAACACTACTTTATGTGTCTTCAGCTACAAAAAAAAGATTATATCTGATTAGTTAGAGCTTCTAAAAAGAAGGCTAAAGGAGAAATAATTGTTACAGCTAAGCCAAATGATTTTAACAGCCATTTTTATACTAATTTTACAAGAGCAATGGTAGCAAGTGATCACTGGTGATAAACCATCAGAACAATGTAGAGCATATTGCCAATTATTAGCAATGATTTGGGAATAACAATTTAACAACTGTACCTATGCTTATAACCAAGCATGGAAGTCTGGGAAAATAATGAATGAATGATTTTTTGGAGACTAGCTGAAAACATGACTTAGTAAATTAATTCTTGCAATTGAAATCTGACTAGGAAAGAATGAAAGACAAGCATTGGGACCACTTCATACAAGGCTGAGGAGATTCCGGAATATCAGTTATTCCATCACTGACCTAGTACTGGTTAATAGAGTCAAGCCAGACTGAACAGACTTGGATGTTGCTAGATCAACTGGTAAAATGATCATCTATAAAATGATATATGTTAGGTAGAAAGAACTCAGAAAGTTGTTTGGGTGTTATAAAAGAGATATCAAGAAGATCAGGGCTTGGAGATTTTACAATCAAATTTCCATGGAGGTTCTCCCCAGAGGCTTGGGTCAGAGATGGCCCCTCTGCACGGATCATGTAACCATGAACTTCTGGTGCAGAAAGATGCGTACCTGTTGACAGGTTGGTTTATATACACATGTGAGCTGGTGAACAAAACTCTTAGATTAATAAATCTGCTACTAAAAAAAAAAAAATAGGGTTTCATGGTGCTTCTTCCTCCCACTCTTCCAAAATGTTTCAGTGTGAAAGAATATTGACTTTTGTTTTATATTATCCTTTCATTTCTACAACAGTGACAATTTTCAGACTGAATGAAAATGCTGAGAAATCAGAATGGATGTTAAGAATAAAGTAATGATTTTCATTTATTGAACGCATACCACATTTCAGCACTGTGCTAAATAAAGCACTTTTCCCTGAAGGGGTTCAGAACTTGCCACCCCAAAATATACCACTGTGGCATATGGATAATTTTGAGCTGAAAGCAATCAGGACACAACAGATGCAGAGAAAGTATTTCCCTCTTAACTACCTACAAGAGTTTGTGGAAGAAATCTACATTCATAAAGGATATTTCCATTAGAAGGGGTACCTATTCCAGGAAGAGAGCTACTATTAGAGATACTTTTTTTTTTCTACTTGAGAGAGTTATCTGAATAACAAGGCAACATTTGTTTTCCATACTTTTTCTCTCATCTTCCCTCAAATTGCCTCTTCTGCTTCCAGAAGCACCAAAGCCTCATCAATTTCCTTAGATCTGTATGGTATATAAGTTTCAATCACCTAGCTGCCTTTCAAATCTCATATCTTTGTGAAACTCCTGCATATACATACATAATTAAATTTTTTCCCCTTCTCTTTATCTGCTTTATGTCAATTTAATTCTTGGACCAGCTATAGAACCTAAAAGGGTAGAAGATAAAATTTTTCCTATTCCACAACCCATATTGTCTTCTCTAATCCTCATAATGAATCTAACAGGTAGGTATGATCACTTTCATCTTATTAATGAGGAAATCCATGCTTCACGTAGTTAAATTAATTGTAGACTAGGGATTTGAACCAGGTCTGTCTGCCTATAAAGTCTATGTTTTGATTGTTTTAATGTCCAACTTAATCTTCTCCTGTCCCAGGAGGAAGCAGACAAAGAAAAAGTGTCGTGATGGGTCTAGAAGCTGAAAATGTTCAAAGAGAACATTATCACCTCAATGGGGAAGACAGACTTTCTTCCTTCCTTTTAGCTCAGCTGGTAAAGAATCTGCCTGCAATGCGGGAGACCCTGGTTGGATTCCTGGGTTAGGAAGATCCCCTGGAGAAGGGATAGGCCACCCACTCCAGTATTCTTGGGCTTCCCTTGTGGCTCAGCTGGTAAAGAATCTGCCTGTAATGCAGGAGACCTGGGTTCGATCTCTGGGTTGGGAAGATTCCCTGGAGAAGAGAAAGGCTACCCACGCCAGTATTCTGGCCTGGAGAATTCCATGGACTATATATAGTCCATGTGGAGGAGGAAACAGACAGAACAGGCTCCATCTTGAAAGCAGGACTCCATCTTGGACCGGACTGTGGACTTTGAGCTATATGCCTAGTATCTATGGAAACGACATTCCAACTGGAAAACCAGACACCCCAGATAGAAGATCCCCAGGGCTCATACTAAACTCTCCATTGCCTAAAAGAATACCCTAATTATCTGTGTAACCAAATAGAATCATAAATTCTATTATGCTTATTGGGGTATGACCACAGGCCTATTGATAATTGTCCACTGTTAACTACCTAGGCTTAAGGCGTATGAATTACGGGTTAACTTTGATTGTATCTTTCTCTTCTTTTGTTCAGACTAGTTTCAGGGAATCTGGGGAGATGGATTTGGGCACCTACACTTAGGGTATATAAGGTTTTCACAAAAACTGGTTGGGGTCCTTGGCTAAGAGGAGACTCTGCCTTGGGCCCACCAGTGTAACTGCACTTCACTATTTGCATCATTCTTGTGAGTGAGTTTGTTTCCCGGAACGCGTGGCTACAATAGAGTTGCAAAGAATCAGACACAACTGAGCGATTTTCACTTACACTTTTATCTGGAAATGTCTTGCAGAGGACAGAAAAGAGGGTTCTCTCAAGGGCCCTCAGACCTTCACTGTCACCCTTAGTAGAGAGAGGTCTATTGAAGGCCTCATTTACAAACAATGGGATATTTTAGGTAGTAGGCAAAAGGCCTTCGATTCAGTCCGGTTTCCTGGATGGGAGTGGCAGGCTCAGAGTTTGAACCCAGAAGAGGTGTTTTAATCAAGTCTAATCAGTGTAATCATATCTACTACTGCGGGCAGGAATCCCTCAGAAGAAATGGAGTGGCCATGATGGTCAACAAAAGAGTCCGAAATGCAGTACTTGGATGCAATTTCAAAAATGACAGAATGATCTCTGTTCGTTTCCAAGGCAAACCATTCAATATCACAGTAATCCAAGTCTATGCCCCAACCAGTAATGCTGAAGAAGCTGAAGTTGAACGGTTCTATGAAGACCTACAAAACCTTTTAGAACTAACACCCAAAAAAGATGTCCTTTTCATTATAGGGGACTGGAATGCAAAAGTAGGAAGTCAAGAAACACCTGAAGTAACACACAAATTTGGCCTTGGAATATGGAATGAAGCAGGGCTAAGACTAATAGAGTTTTGCCAAGATATACACTGGTCATAACAAACACCCTCTTCCAACAACACCAGAGAAGACGTTATACATGGACATCACCAAATGGTCAACATCGAAATAGGACTGATTATATTCTTTGCAGCAAAAGATGGAGAAGCTCTATACAGTCAACAAAAACAAGACCAGAAGCTGACTGTGGCTCGGATCATGAACTCCTTATTGCCAAATTCAGACCGAAATTGAAGAAAGTAGGGAAAACCCCTAGACCATTCAGGTATGACCTAAATCAAATCCCTTATGATTATACAGTAGAAGTAAGAAATAGATTTAAGGGCCTAGATCTGATAGATAGAGTGCCTGATGAACTATGGAATGAGGTTCATGACACTGTACAGGAAACAGGGATCAAGACCATCCCCATGGAAAAGAAATGCAAAAAAGCAAAATGGCTGTCTGGGGAGGCCTTACAAATAGCTGTGAAAAGAAGAGAAGCAAAAAGCAAAGGAGAAAAAGAAAGATATAAGCATCTGAATGCAGAGTTCCAAAGAATAGCAAGAAGAGATAAGAAAGCCTTCTTCAGCGATCAATGCAAAGAAATAGAGGAAAACAACAGAATGGGAAAGACTAGAGATCTCTTCAAGAAAATTAGAGATACCAAGGGAACATTTCATGCAAAGATGGGCTCGATAAAGGACAGAAATGGTATGGACCTAACAGAAGCAGTAGATATTAAGAGGTGGCAAGAATACACAGAAGAACTGTACAAAGATCTTCATGACCCAGATAATCACGATGGTGTGATCACTGACCTAGAGCCAGACATCCTGGAATGTGAAGTCAAGTGGGCCTTAGAAAGCACCACTA
>NW_011494628.1:4426167-4426697 GCF_000754665.1 Bison bison bison
CTGCCTTACTGACTATGCCAAAGCCTTTGACTGTGTGGATCACAATAAACTGTGGAAAATTCTTCAAGAGATGGGAATACCAGACCACCTGACCTGCCTCTTGAGAAATCTGTATGCAGGTAAGGAAGCAACAGTTAGAACTGGACATGGAACACCAGACTGGTTCCAAATAGGAAAAAGAGTACGTCAAGTCTGTATATTGTCACCCTGCTTATTGAACTTATATGCAGAGTACATCATGAGAAATGCTGGACTGGAAGAAACACAAGCTGGAATCAAGATTGCTGGGAGAAATATCAATAACCTCAGATATGCAGATGACACCACCCTTATGGCAGAAAGTGAAGAGGAACTAAAAAGCTTCTTGATAAAAGTGAAAGTGGAGAGTGAAAAAGTTGGCTTAAAGCTCAACATTCAGAAGACGAAGATCATGGCATCTGGTCCCATCACTTCATGGGAAATAGATGGGGCAACAGTGGAAACAGTGTCAGAATTTACTTTTTTGGGCTCTAAAATCACTACAGATGGTG
>NW_011494628.1:4426926-4442022 GCF_000754665.1 Bison bison bison
AATTTACTTTTTTGGGCTCTAAAATCACTACAGATGGTGACTGCAGCCATGAAATTAAACGACACTTACTCCTTGGAAGGAAAGTTATGACCAACCTAGATAACATATTCAAAAGCAGAGACATTACTTTGTCAACAAAGGTTCGTCTAGTCAAGGCTATGGTTTTTCCAGTGGTCATGTATGGATGTGAGAGTTGAACTGTGAAGAAAGCTGAGCGCCGAAGAATTGATGCTTTTGAACTGTGGTGTTGGAGAAGACTCTTGAGAGTCCCTTGGACTGCAAGGAGATCCAACCAGTCCATTCTGAAGGAGATCAGCCCTCGGATTTCTTTGGAAGGAATGATGCTAAAGCTGAAACTCCAGTACTTTGGCCACCTCATGCGAAGAGTTGACTCATTGGAAAAGACTTTGATGCTGGGAGGGATTGGGGGCAGGAGGAGAAGGGGACGACAGAGGATGAGATGGCTGGATGGCATCACTGACTCGATGGATGTGAGTCTGAATGAACTCCGGGAGTTGGTGATGGAAGTGGGAGGCCTGGTGTGCTGCGATTCATGGGGTCGCAAAGAGTCGGACACGACTGAGCGACTGAACTGAACTGAACTGAATCAGTGTAATCAGAGGACGAATCCTCTTCATGTGTTCATTCTTTCTCCTGGGCTGATCTTGAAGTGTGCAGTCCAGAGAACACTGGGGGCCTATTTCTTTTGCAGGTTCATCTTTTTCTACTTACTTGAAGTGTCAGATACTCCAGGCTTTGGACTATCCTTCTCACTCTATGTTCTCCCTCCTGGAAATCTGACCCAAGTCCTTTCAGCAGCTACACATATATAAGCAAGTAATTTGCATATTTATATTTCTAGGCTATATCCCTCTTTCCAAGGTCAGACCCATGAAACCAATTGCCTATTTGAACTCCTCATAGATCAGATCAGATCAGTCACTCAGTCGTGTCTGACTCTTTGCAACCCCATGAATCGCAGCACACCAGGCCTCCCTGTCCAACACTAACTCCCGGAGTTCACTCAGACTCACGTCCATCGAGTCAGGGATGCCAGTCCAGCCATCTCATCCTCTGTCGTCCCCTTCTCCTCTTGCCCCCAATCCCTCCCAGCATCAGAGTCTTTTCCAATGAGTCAACTCTACGCATGAGGTGGCCAAAGTACTGGCGTTTCAGCTTTAGCATCATTCCTTCCAAAGAAATCCCAGGGCTGATCTCCTTCAGAATGGACTGGTTGGATCTCCTTGCAGTCCAAGGGACTTTCTGTATGCCCTAAAGGAATCTCAGTAGCCTTATGTCCAAAATCAGTCCCATGGTCTTCACCATAAGACCTGATCTCTTCCACTGTCCCCTGTCTCAGTAAATGGCGCCACCCTCCTTCCTCATGTACAAACCAGAGACCCAGAATTCACTCCTGATGCCTGATTTTTCCTCACTTCTTTATCTGATTCAAGCTTCCCAGGTAGCTCAGTGGTAAAGAATCTACTTGTAATGCAGGAGACATGGGTTTGGTCCTTTGGTCAGGAAGATCTCTTGCAGTAGGAAATGGCAATCCACTCCATTATTTTTGCCTGGGAAATCCCAGGGACAGAGGAGCCTGGTGGGTTACAGTCCATGGGGTTTCAAAAGAGTAGGACCCGACTTAGTAACCGAGCATGCACGCATTCTGGGAGGCAAGTCTTGACTCAGGTCTTTCCTTAAGTCTCACCTTCTCCATGAGACTTATCAGACCACACTGTTTAACACTGTGATCTATTTATATGCCACACACTGACATTTCCTAAATCTTATGCCAAGCTCTAATTTTTTTTCCTTTTCTCTGTATATTTACCACCTTATAACATACTGGAAAATTTTGCTTATTTATAATTGTTCTAATTGTGTTTTCTTAGATTCTACATTTATTTTGGCATCCATTCACCATAGGGTCAATTACATTAATCACATTTTCTTATTTTCCATATTCTTGATGATCTGGCATTTGTGGCCTCACTGACTAGAGAGAAACTGCCAGTTTTGGCTAAGTCTTGAGATAATAAAGTCCTCAGCCAGGACTTCTATTTGCAAACTAATCAACCAAGGGCTGAGTATCAGATAACCAGGGAAAACCCTAAATCCCAAAGTCTGCAGGAAATATTCAAACTAGTCAGTTTTAAGATGTTTACCCTGTCCTACCTTGCCTTTTCCATGGAAAACACAATGAAAGCTCTGCCTTTCCGTCTCCTAAATGGCACTGGTGCTTCCCCAGGTGACCCTGCATGGCATGGTGTGTCCCCGCCTCTCAGAAAATGTGAGTAAACAAAATCTTCTTAGTTTCTCTATATCATCACTCAGTCACCTCCATAAATTAAATTCCACAAATACAATGAGACAGTCACGTTATGTATCATCTAGTACCCACTCTCCCTGATGGAAAACAGACTTAATAATTAAGTCATGGACCTATGTCTGTTTTATTCCTGTGTTTGGTGCTTTGAGCAGTGCCTGGTACATGGTAGAACTTCAATAAATATATGCTGAATGAATGAATGAAATGAGCGACTGAATGGATGTTTCTGGCCCCAATTGTAACACAATATTATTCCAGACTTTGAGCTTTCATGGCACAAAACCGTATCTGACTCTCTTTCATATGACTAAGCTCTCTCTCAGTGTCTGGTTAAAAGCTCAGTCACTCTTTGGTGTGATTCATGTAAACTAGCCCAGTGCATTATGCTTAAGTTTTGCTGATCCTGAGCTCTCAAGTTCTGAGGCCACCAATGGCTCCTGCTGTCAGTGGCAAGGAATACTCTTTCTTGTATCTTTTAAGGGGCTTCCCAACCACAATGTATGATTTGTGGTCAACAAAGATGTGAGAACCTGGGTTCGGCGCTCTGCCCTGCCTCTAACCCTGGGTGTCCTTAAGCAAGTGAATTAATCATTATGAGAGTCATTCAGTACTACCTTCCTGAGTAGACAAGTGTAGGAAAGACAAATACAAAGAATTTAATGCCTTCAATGTGGATTACATTAGTACTCGACCAGTTAACAGCTCAAGATCTCTATGACTTTTATGAGTTTGTGATCCCTCCTATGACTGCCAAACATGAAAGCAACTTATCGGTCTCACCGCACTTTCCAGCTCTCCTACTGAACAATAAGTTACAATTCAACGCTTAATCTTTTCCTTTGAAGTTTATTGACATATGCCAAGCTATGCAACATTGATTGTTTATATTTCATTGATTCAACTTCTATTTACAGCTGCTATATTCTTAAAACATGCTTGAAGCCCAACTCTTATAAGCTCACTGTACAAATGTAGTCTTGGAATTCTGTCATTCTCTTTTTGAGTCTAGGAAGATTCTAGATGAAAATAGTTGATATTATTGAGCACTGCGTGCCTTACCTTATTTAATCCTTATAATAGTGAAGTCTGATTTTACAAATGAGGAAAAGGAAGTCCAGAGCAGTTAAATCATTTGTTATAGGTTACACAGACAGTAACCACTTACTTGCATTACCTCTGTGGGTTAACTGAACTCAACTTAAATTCTTACTGACTTAAAGTCTATTTTCTTTCCTAATTGTGTATTTCACAAATACATTATGTTTCAGACACATGTGAGACTCTCTTGAGCCATATATTGTTGGTAACTGAGTATAATCATCCTTATTAAAGATCAGAAGACAGATGCAGATAGAGGCTACTATAGCCTGGGGAAGCTGATGGTAAGAGGAGGGTTAAAACTCATTTTAATACTCTGTTATTTTTGTAACTCCTTTGAGACTTTATAAGTTTTTATTTTCTTCAAATGTATTTATTTTTCTTTTTTTATTTATTTTTATTTGAGGTTAATTACTTTACAATATTGTATTGGTTTTGCCATACATCAACATGAATCTGCCACAGGTATACACGTGTTCCCCATCCTGAACCCTCCTCCCTCCTCCCTCTCCGTACCATAAATTTTATTTAATTTTTTCAACTTCACAGAGATGTTCAGGAGCTGAAGGTAGATTCAGGTTTCATTCCTGGATAAAGGTAGTAGCTTAGATGACAAATTACTTTATAGACATTTTAGTACAGGTAGCAGCAGGCATGCTTGAGGATTTGAAATTTTGCCCATTAGTATGCAGAAAATCCATCGACTGCCTAAGTCATTTTCTAATAAACCAGGTCTTCATTACATCCCAATTGCCCAAAGTGTGTTTGCCTTGTCAGACACAGATTTCTAAAAGCAGTTCAGTCTTGAGTCACTTTAACAAACATGGATTTCTCCCTCCCTATTCATTTGCAGGCCTCCTCTCTGGTGCTCTGTATCTTTTTTCCAATATATTTGAAAAGCTTTTATTCCATTTAATCCATCCAGCTCTTTTTAGCACAGTCAGCAAGTTTGCCAGCCTTATCTCTTTCCTCTTGGCTTCAGCAGTCTGTTGTTTGCACTTCCACAGTTTATTGGCAGCATGTTTTTTGACAAGTCTTCGTGAAATCTAATTGACTGTTTCTTGTTTTAAAATTTCTTTCTCAGAGGAACACTAGCTGGCTGGTTCTCCATCACTGCCTTCTTTCATTAACCTTCTACCTGCACTCCTACTTTAATATAAAATAAACATTCAAACTGTGCAAATCAATATATGTTGAATTAAATTAATTAAAAGAAAATATTTTGAGAATATAGTAACATGGGAAAAATGTTCCACCAGAAGGCAATTCCTTAGATGTCAGTTCAAAGAAAACATCATCAAAAATTTCAAACAACCTTCCTGGGGCACACATATTTTACTTTCAATTCTAATAAGTTTTCTAAGTGTACAGGAATAAAAGTATTGTCAAAAAATCAAAAGAGAAAATATTTTGGTATTCTGATATATCACCCTGGGTCGAGCAAAGCAGGAATGAAATAATTTTCTATTTGAATCTCAAATTGAGTATAAATGTACACAATCAATATTTTCAAAACTGATGGTCATTAATAGTTAAGATTATATTATTTTTCCACAGTGTGTTGTGAACTACACCATCAAAGGCTTTCCTGTAGTCACTGAGGAAAAAGTAAATGTTTTTCTGGAATTTGCTTGCTTTCTTTATGATCCAACAGTGTTGCCAGTTTGAACTCTGGTTCCTCTGCCTTTTCTAAATCTAGCTTGTATATATGGAAGTTCTCAGTACATGTACCACTGAAGCAACAAACTGGAAAAATCTTAAAGATATGGGAATACCAGACCATCATATCTGTCTCCTGAGAAATATGCAGGCCAAGAAGCAACAGTTAGAATCAGACAGGGAACAAATGACTGATTCAAAATTGAAAAGAAGTAAGACAAAGCTGTATACTGTTATCCCACCTATTTAACTTATATGTAGAGTACATCATGCGAAATGCCAGACTGGATGAATCATAAGCTGGAATCAAGACTGCTGGGAGAAATACCAACAACCTCATATATGCAGATGATAACATTCTAATAAAGAAAATGAAGAGGAACTAAAGAGCCTCTTGTGAGGGTGAAAGAGGGAAGTGAAAAAGCTGACTTAAAACTCAACATTCAAAAAATTAAGATCATGGCATTCAGTCCCATCACTTCATGGCAAATAGAAGAGGGAAAAGTGAAAACAGTGACAGATTTTATTTTCTTGGGCTTCAAAATCACTGTGGATGGTGACTGCAGCCATGAAATAAAAAGACAGTTGGTTCCTTGGAAGAAAAGCTATGACAAACCTGCTGCTGCTGCTGCTAAGTCGCGTCAGTCGTGTCCGACTCTGTGTGACCCAATAGACGGCAGCCCACCAGGCTCCCCCGTCCCTGGGATTCTCCAGGCAAGAACACAGAAGCGGGTTGCCATTTCCTTCTCCAATGCATGAAAGTGAAAAGTGAAAGTGAAGTTGCTCAGTTGTATCCAACTCTTTGCGGCCCCATGGACTGCAGCCTACCAGGCTCCTCCATCCATGGGATTCTCAAGGCAAGAGTACTGGAGTGGGGTGCCATTGACAAACCTAGACAGTGTATTAAAAAGCAGAGATATTACTTTGCTGACAAAGGTCCATATAGTCAAAGCTATGTTTTTCCAGTAGTCATGCACAGATGTGAGAGTTAGACCATAAAGAAGGCTGAGTGCTAAAGAATTGATGCTTTCGAATTGTGGTGCTGGAAAAGACTCTTGAGAATCCCTTGGACAGCAAAGAGATCATACCAGTCAATCCTAAAGGAAATCAATCCTGAATATTCATTGGAAGGACTGAAGCTAAAGCTCCAAAACTTTGGCCACTTGATGCAAAGAGTTGACTCATTGGAAAAGACCCTGATGCTGGGAAAGACTGAGGACAGGAGGAGAAGAGGGTGACAGAGGATGAACTGGTTGGATGGCAACACCGACTCAACGGACATGATTTCTGAGCAAACGCTGGGAGATAGTGAAGGACAGGGAAGCCTGGCATGCTTCAGTCCATGGAGTCGCAGAGTCGAAGACAACTTAGCGACTGAACAACAATAACATATTATTTTTCCAATACGGTTAGAGCTCTATTTTTCAATCTTTGACTTCATTGTGATGCACACCAGATATTGATAACCTTTTTTAAAAATAATTGAACACAGCCTTTCTATTTGATAGGGTAACCACTTATTCATCTCAAATATTATCTCCTAGAATAGTAAGACTACTTTATAAATAAAGAGTGAAGGACTAAAAAAATGGAAAAATTAATCTTCATTATTTTTGTTTTGATGTTTACTACTTGCTATATGTTAATAATAAATATTTGAGTTAATTTAAATATCAGTGTACTTGTTGCTGTTTAATCCAAAATAAATGTACATAAAAATGACCCTGAAAAATCAGAATTTTCCTTTATTTTACTGTGTTTATTTAATAAACCTACTATGTGGAAAATATGCTTCATCCAGTGGAGGATATAAACATTGCTTATCTATTGCCAGAGGAATCTTTTAGAGTTAAGTCAGGTCTTATTACTCTGCTGAAATATCCCCATGGTTTTATATCTCATTAGAGGGAGAAATCAAAGATGAAGAATCTGAGGCTTGTAGAACTGAACTTAGATTCAACATTAAAGCTAGGAATGAAACAGTGAAATGGTTCCCTTACAGCAGAAGTTTGTCCCATGCTCTACACACCCTGGGTGATGGGCTCCCTCCTGGACCCCCACTCTACTCTCCTGCCACTCACTCTCTTTCAGGCACAGGAGCCACCATATCCTTCCTCGAAATGCCAGGCAGGCTCCTGCCTCAGGACTTCAGTAATTCTTCTTGTCTTTGTTGGATGCTCTTTCCCCACATGACACATGTTCCACATCCCCTGGCTCAATCTCTCCTTTCTCTCTTAAATATCAGGAAGATCCTCCCTGAAAACCCAACATAAAATTATGTTGCCCACCTGATCACTCCCTATCCACTTATCCTTGCTTTATTTCCCACATCACATTTGCCTTTATCATCACCTCATATAGTGTATGTTTGCACATTTACTTGCTCCCTGGCTGCAACTTAAAGGTAAGCTTGGTGAGAACATGACTGCCATGTTTGTCATAGTATCCTCAGAAACTAGAAGACTGCCAGGCATATAACGGGCATCTAGGAATTACTCACTGAACTAGTGAATGACGTTGTCCTCCCTGACCTCTGGAGGAAAATAAATTGTGAAGACACAGACATATAAGTAAAACGAGCACTGAACCAAATGAAGGGGAGTGACAGAGACAAGTGTTGAACTTGTGCTCGGTATGAAATTAGACAACCTTAAAGGTAGAAATTGAAATGCTAAAAAAGAGCTCCCAAGCGTCAGGAAGGGGGCTTATATTATTTTCCTACCTGAAAAATGGGGTCAGGAAAGGAGGCCAGATGCATGAGCGATCTAAAAATCTCTCCCCCATTGAATGACTGATGGTGAAGATGCTTTCAGTGGCACTCACTGCCGTCTGAGACAACCATAATTTCAAACATGTTAGACATTTGCACTGGGAAATCCAGGAGGGCCTGAATGGATTTATGCCAATCAGAAGACATCCATTTTTAAGATATTACAATAGAAGCAAAATTTTCTAGGTATCCTGCTAAGATAAATTTTCAGAGCAGCCTTTATAGACCCTTAAAAAGTCTGTGAGTAGGGGGACTTCCTTGGTGGTCCAGTGGGTAAGACTTCAAGCTCTCAATGCAAGGGGATGGGTTCGATCCCTGGTCAGGAAACTAAATTCCACATGCTGAAACGATTATAAGAACATCTTGCATGCCACAACAAAAAAGATCCCTCAGGCTACCACGAAAAGATCCTGCATGCTCCAATGAAGATTGATGCAGCTAAATAAAATATTTAAGAAAGTCTATGTGTGTGAAAGACAAGGACTTGGCTATACTCCTGGTGCTTGGGCTCCCAGGGCTAAAAGGAACAGCCCCAAATGCCACTGACCCATTCAGCCTCTTTGTGTGGAATCAGCAGAAAGGCACCTCCTCCTCCTGGGGATGAGGAAGCCCTTGCCCAGGTAATGCGTCCCCTGACCAGCCCACCTTACACAGGGGGCCATAATTTGTGGTGGCTGAGGGAATAGCGGGATGCTTCAGAACAAAGTGAGTTGACTGCTGGCCCTCAACATTTCCATCCCAGCAGCCTTCCATGGCCTCCAGCTTTCTGAGCTCTCCAGATGAAAGAGAGGTCTCTAAAATCCACAAGGTCCTTCTCTCTCAGATCCTTCAAATTCTAGGTGAATATTTCATCACAGCACCTGATGCACGGGATCTTCACATCCAGTTTGTGCTTCCCCCACCTGTCTCCTGGCTCTTCGTACATCTACTGAGAGGTCTCTGTGCACACCAGTGCCACAGAGCATCATGATTAAAGGCACTATTAAGGAGTCAGACAGGCTTCCCTGGTAGCTTAGCTGGTAAAGAATCCACCGGCAATGCAGGAGACCCCAGTTCAATTCCTGGGTTGGGAAGATCCCCTGGAGAAGGGATAGGCTATCCATTCCAGTATTCTTGGGCTTCCCTGGTGGCTCAGACAATAAAGAACCCACCTGAATGCAGGAGATCCCTGTTTGATCCCTGGGTTGGGATCAAACTATTCCCTCAGCCACCACAAATTATGGCCCCCTGTGTAAAGTGGGCTGGACAGGGGACACATTACCTGGGCAAGGGCTTCCTCATCCCCAGGAGGAAGAGGTGCCTTTCTGCTGATTCCACACAAAGAGGCTGAATGGGTCAGTGGCATTCCCCTGGAGGAGGGAACAGCTATCCACTCCAGTATTCCTGCCTGGAGAATTCCATGAACAGAGGAGCCTGGCAGGCTAAAGTCCATGGGATCGAAAAGAGTTGGAGACAACTGACTGACTTTCACTTTCACTAAGGAGTCAGATAGGCACAGGTTTGAATGTCAGTTTGGCTTATATCATTGTGAAAATCTCTTGATTTCCAGAAAGCTCCATTTCTCCATCTTTAAAATGGGCGTTAATAAGAATAGTTATCTCAGGATTGTTTCAAACTTTAAATAATAAAATGTACTTATATAGTGGCTGGCAGATAATGCTAGTTATTATCACTGTCTGTTAGCTACTATTCTTAGTACTGTTAGTATATTTGACCATAATTCATACCCAGAGTTGAAATTATGAAAAACTCTAGGCTTTTGCTCTGAAAAAATGTAATTCCTCACCGGAGCAATATATCCTTAAATTCCAAATACAAGTTACATAAGCCTTATAATCAGAGAAGGCAATGGCAACCCACTCCAGTGTTCTTGCCTGGAGAATCCTAGGGATGGGGGAGCCTGGTGGGCTGCCGTCTATGGGGTCGAGCAGAGTTGGACACAACTGAAGCGACTTAGCATAAGCAGCAGCAGCAAGCCTTATAATTATAATTGCTGATGGCTCAGCTGATAAAGAATTCGCCTACAGTACGGTAGACCTGGGTTCGACCCCTGGGTTGGGAAGATCTCCTGAAGAAGGGAATAGCTATACACTCTAGTATTCTGGCCTGGAGAATTCCATGGACTATATAGTACATGGGATCGCAAAGAGTCGGACACGACTGAGCGACTTTCAGTTCACTCAGAGCCTATTATATACAATTACGCCTTTTCACTTAAAAATATGTCAGCATAAGTATATCAATTCCTTTTGATCTATTTTCCTCCATTTTTTCTAACTTTTCTGAGCTTTTCTAAGTGTGTGTCTTTAAAGAGCATATTCCAGATTTTTGAAATCTACCTGTAAAATCTCTATTTTTAATTGCAAATTTATGTTATTAGCATTTATTTTATTTAAAATTTGTGATTTGGACTGATTTCTACCATTTTATTTAAAGCTTTCTTTTTTTTGTTTTTGAAGACTACCGATGTTTGTTATTGACTCGTAGTGCAATATGCTTTCAATCTACCATGTTTTTCCTTCATTTCTACCTTTTATCAGTTATTGTTTTAATTTTTTATTCTGTATTAGTTTGAAATTTAGATAAACTATTTATTAAAGGTTACCTTTAAATTTTTTGTTTTTGTGCTTGATCTAACAATGTCTAAATTTGATCATCATCAGCTCAACATTCAGAAAATGAAGATCATGGCATCCAGTCCCATCACTTCATGGGAAATAGATGGGGAAACAGTGGAAACAGTGTCAGACTTTATTTTTCTGGGCTCCAAAATCACTACAGATGGTGACTGCAGCCATGAAATTAAAAGATGCTTACTCCTTGGAAGGAAAGTTATGACCAACCCAGATAGTATATTCAAAAGCAGAAACATTACCTTGCCAACAAAGGTTCATCTAGTCAAGGCTATGGTTTTTCCTATGGTCATGTATGGATGTGAGAGTTGGGCTGTGAAGAAGGCTGAGAGCCGAAGAATTGATGCTTTTGAACTGTGGTGCTGGAGAAGACTCTTGAGAGTCCCTTGGACTGCAAGGAGATCCAACCAGTCCATTCTGAAGGAGATCAGCCCTGGGATTTCTTTGGAAGGAATGATGCTAAAGCTGAAACTCCAGTACTTTGGCCACCTCATGTGAAGAGTTGACTCATTGGAAGAGAGTCTGATGCTGGGAGGGATTAGGGGCAGGAGGAGAAGGGGACGAGAGAGGATGAGATGGCTGGACTGGCATCACCGACTCAATGGACGTGAGTCTGAGTGAACTTGGGGAGTTGGTGATGGACAGGGAGGCCTGGTGTGCTGCGATTCATGGGGTCACAAAGAGTTGGACACGACTGAGCGACTGATCTGATCTGATCTCTTCCTCTAGAAAGGGAAGTATCTTTTCCTCATCTCACATACCATTTGTGTCAACATTTCAATTCTCTTGCCTATCCCAGATTAATCATCATCGGCTAATATTTTACACAATCAATGTGTATCTACATTCACCCATCTTTACCATCTTCTTGGCTCACGATTGTTTCTTACCTAGCAATCGATCCTCTGGATTCAGTTTCCTCCTTATGAAGTCCATTCACTTTTTTAAATGAGTTTTTTCTCCTAATTTTATTTTGTTTGTTTGTTTTGTTTTTATTTTTTTGGCCGCAGCTGGAGGCACATGGGCTCCTAGTCCCCTGACTGGGATCGAACCCACATCCTATGCATTAGAAGCATGGAGTCTTAACCACTGGAGCACCAGGGAAATCCCTGAAGTCCATTCTTTAGTAATTCACCCCTGTGCCTCTTGGCATTAAAGCCTAAATGCTTTGTAGAGACCAGCACCAGCACCCAGAGTAGCTGAAGCATCAGCTAATGAGTTTTCAGCTCTGGTTTCCCAATCCACCTTTAGTGGTGGCAACTGAAGAATTTCATTTCTCTCTTTCAAGCTCAGATATGCAGCTAAAGAATGCTTATTCTATCATAGTATGTATTTCAAGGTATTTAAGGTGGAGTTCATTTTTACGTGACGAGATGTCACCATTCCTTTATCTGTGTATATTATGTGACAGGCTGTATTCTAGTGTCAGAAATATAAACATGAAAATGAAATAGTTTGGCCCTCAAGGAGCTTACAATCTAACAGAGATAGTTATGAAACAAATATACGTAATAATGTATCTTAGGTCTTATGTTTGATACAATGATCAGATTCTACACTATATCGAGCTCCTTAAGAATAAGTACATTGTCTTAGTGTCTTTCCATTCTTAGTATCTGCTGCTGTTGCTGCTAAGTTGCTCCAGTCGTGTCCGACTCTGTGGGACCCCATAGACGGAAGCCCACCAGGCTCCCCTGTCCCTGGGATTCTCCAGGCAAGAACACTGGAGTGGGTTGTCATTTCCTTCTCCAATGCATGAAAGTGAAAAGTAAAAGTGAAGTCGCTCAGTCGTGTCCGACTCTTATCGACCCCATGGACTGCAGCCTACCAGGCTCTTCCATCCATGGAATTTTCCAGGCAAGAGTACTGGAGTGGGATGCCATTGCCTTCTCTGTCTTAGTATCTAGGGGAGTACTAACACATAGAAGTTGCCTAATAGATGTTTCTTGCCTGAAAGTATGAGCTACCAGGGAAGCCCCATATGAACTCTAGAGATCAACAAATATTTTCACTGTTACTTTTTAATTCTTGAAAAATAAGAATTTTTTTAATTCCCACTTTTTTAATTCATGAAAAATAAGATATTTATTCTTTTCTAATTATAGAAGTTTTATAAAGATTTAATTTTAAAGATGTTCAATTTTTATTGTAGCATTAAAAGTTGCTCATAATCAAGTCCTCATTCTGTGTCAGGCATTTTTCTTGGAACTCTCCAAGAATTACCTTATTTGAATCTCAAGATAACCCAAAAAGTGGGATTTTGTGACGAAGCCTGGGTAACAGCTGAAGCTATATTAAGGGTTAGTTTACATTAGTCTGACTCTAGCTTCTGTGCCTAGGTACTATGTATGTGTGCATTTGCTCAGTAGTAATTTCCAATTAGAGATTACCCTTTGTTTTAACAGCTACAGTCTATGTTTGCAGAATTTAGACCATTTACAATGTGATTAGTGTCTTACTGATTGATTAATTACCATTGGACTAGAAAACCCCCTTCATTTCCAATGACTACACACCACGCTGGTTTTACCACTCCTATGTTCTGAAAGTGCATGCTAGAACACACTTTAATCTGTGGCCTATCTCTCATCCTTAGTTCTCCTATCACCTTCAACCTAGGAGTGGCACAGTAACTACTCTAATGAACAACCCCACTTACAAATAAACCACTTAGTAATAATCTAGAATTTTTTAATTTAGACGGGAACCAAAATTTAGCATATTGCTTTGCAGAATTTGCCCTTAAGAACTGGGCTAATATTAGCCCATACATTTTCTTGTTACCTTTCCTGTTCTCCATGAGTTCTCAAAAAATCATTGACAGTAGTTATGGAATTATATCTGAAATTATTTTAGTAACCTAATAGGTCATTTTTCAATAGTCCAATAATTTTCAAAAGTCAATAATATTGAGCTTATTAAAACCTTTTAGATGTTATTTTACCATCCTGGCTTTATGTGTCCTTTACTGATAATGTTTTACATTTCCTGTTTGAATTTTGTCTCTTTGATAGAGAAAATGTAAACAAAATGAGAGTTGAACAGTTCCACAAAGACAAGACTTACATTTGCCATCCTCAGAATAATAGTATTTCATAGTCACTCACAAACATTTACCCAGCACACACTATGTTCTAGGTACTCTTCCAGAGGCCATGCACAGAACAGTAGGCGAAATGGACAAAAATTCCAGATCGCCTACAATGGAGTACTATGTGACATGAATGATCTTTTTCTACTCTGAACTCTCTGCCTTTACAGACCCCAGCAAACCTTTCCAGCCTACCCCCACCCACTTCTGCCATCCTCATCATTAACACCAGCAGACAGACACGTGTAGACATATATGACCCTCAAGGCACGCCAGATTGCTCACTATTTCAGAATCCAATTTTGCATTTTCCTATTTCTCTGCCTTTGTTTTGGGCATCATCTCTACATAGAAGGGTCTTCAACCTTCAAATCCTACCAATAATTCAAAACTGATCATAATCTTATCTCCAGGCCATCTTTATTCATCTTAATACAACTACAGGGCTTCATTTCATGCTATCTCAGTATATTATGGATTACAGTGATAATACCTTTTATAGTCTGTTATGGATTGGAGTTACTTGTGTGTACAGATATATCCTTCTTATGTTATAAGAAATAGAACCAGGGATTAAAAGACTTTTTATATCTTCTAAATTCATACAAATAGCACTATGCATAGAACTGGACATGGAACAACAGACTGGCTCCAATAGGGAAAGGAGTACATCAAGGTTGTATATTGTCACCCTGCTTATTTAACTTCTATGCAGAGTACATCATGAGAGATGCCGGGCTGGATGAAGCACAAGCTGGAACCAAGTTTGCCGGGAGAAATATCAATAACTTTCGATATGCAGATGACATCACCCTTATGGCAGAAAGTGAAGAGGAACTAAAGAGCCTCTTAATGAAAGTGAAAGAAGAGAGTGAAATAGCTGTCTCAACATTCAGAAAACTAAGATCATGGCATCTGGTCCCACCACATTCAGAAAACTAAGATCATGGCATCTGGTCCCACCACTTCATGGCAAATAGATGGGGAAACAATGGAAACAGTGACAGACTTTAATTTGGGGCTCCAAAATCACTGCAGATGGTGACTGAAGCCATGAAATTAAAAGATGCCTATTCCTTGTAAGAAAAGCTATGATCAGCCTAGACAGCATATTAAAAAGCAGAGACATTACTTTGCCAACAAAGGTCCATCTAGTCAAGGCTATGGTTTTTCCAGTAGTCATGCATGGATGTGAGAGCTGGTCTATAAAGAAAGCTGAGCACTGAAGAATTGATGCTTTTGAACTGTGGTATTGGAGAAGACTCCTGAGAGTCCCTTGGACTACAAGGAGATCCAACCAGTTCATCCTAAAGGAAATGAGTCCTGAATATTCATTGGAAGGACTAATGCTGAAGCAGAAATGCCAATACTTTGGCCACCTAATACAAAGAAATGACTCATTGGAGAAGACCCTGATGCTGGGAAAGACTGAAGGTAGGAGGAGAAGGGGACAACAGAGGATGAGACGGTTGGATGGCATCACTGACTCAATGGACATGAGTTTGAGTAAACTCTG
>NW_011494628.1:4442142-4470312 GCF_000754665.1 Bison bison bison
TGCTGCTGCTGCTGCTAAGTCACTTCAGTCGTGTCCGACTCTGTGCGACCCCATAGAGGGCAGCCCACCAGGCTCCCCCATCCCTGGGATTCTCCAGGCAAGAGTACTGGAGTGGGGTGCCATTGCCTTCTCCAACTGATAGAATAAGTTTTTAATAATACTTTGTAACTAGAACAATTACATCACTTTATCTGCTGTACTTAATTTTAACATATTTATTCAGTTTTTTTATTCATTTATTCAAAAGATTTTAGTTAGTGCCTTTTAGTTTTGTAATTTAGTCGTTAATTCCTGTCCAACTCTTTTGCGACCCCATGGACTGCAGCCTGCCAGGCTCCTCTGTCCATGAGATTTCCCAGGCAAGCATACTGGAGTGGGTTGCCATTTCCTTCTCCAAGGGATCTTCTTGACCAAGGGACTGAATCCAAATCTCAATGGCAAGAAGGTTCTTTACAGCTGAGCTACCTGTCCCTGATGATGCTGCTGCTCTTGCTAAGTCGCTTCAGTTGTGTCCGACTCTGTGCCACTCCATCGACGACGGCAGCCCACCAGGCTCCCCTGTCCTTGGGATTCTCCAGGCAAGAACACTGGAGTGGTTTGCCATTTCCTTCTCCAATGCATGAAAGTGAAAAATGAAAGGGAAGTCGCTCAGTCGTGTCCAACTCTTAGCGACCCCATGGACTGCAGCTTACCAGGTTCCTCCATCCGTGGGATTTTCCAGGCAAGAGTACTGGAGTGGGGTGCCATTGCCTTCTCCAGAGCTACTTGTCCCAGTTAGTGCCTAGTAGATGCCAATCACTTTCTCAAGAAATTGAAGCTACGTGGATGAGTGAAGCAGACAATAACATTTTTTACCTAGTTTTGGAATTATTTATGTTTGGGCTCATGAAAAATCACCTGTCTGTAAGGACTGATAAGACACTGGAGCATATATTAAAGTGGCAGAGTTTCTTATGGAGATTGTTAAGTGCAGTCGACTTCATGTCTTGAGGTTTTGGAATAAATTTTTCCCTGGAAGCTGTGAATGGAGGCTTTTATCTCAGAATGTTTCCTTCAGGTCTTTGGTTTTATGTATTATTATGCACGAGGGCAAACAACCAACTGAGTCCATTGTCCACCCCCCAACTCTTTGTTATTCATTCAAACAATGATGCAAGTGAAAGGCTTCTATAAAAATCATTAGTTGTGGGAATTATAGTAGATTTAACACATTCAACAGCCCTGTAGACCTCATCTAAAGTAGTCTATTTTTCCAGGAGCTTGAAGAGTTTAACAACCTAGAGAGGTTAGTTCTCTGAAAAGGATCTCAACAATATCTGGATTGCTCGCATTTTTTGAGAAGGGCAGATAGAAGGTAATTTTGTAAGGAAAAAAAGTTACTTGAGTAGCAGAAGAAACCCAAATTAGCCTTTTATCCCCCCGAGAATAGTACCTGGAGAATGTCATAAGGATCGAGCAAAATATAAATGTATAAAACAGACCTTAGGAAAGCCTGGAATTATAAAGTGGCCACTCCTAAGAAAAGATAGGAAGATATGAAGATATTCATCATTCATCAGCAGCCAAGTTCATAACCCTCTGTCATCTCTCTCTTCTCCTCCCCACCGCCTCCATTCACTTGACACCTCCAACCCTCCTGCAAGATATCCAGGACAGGGACCCCAGAGAAATTCTTTCTTAAACTGACCTGACCACTTGCAGAAATTTCACCATTCAAACTTCTGCACTCTCTCAAGAGCCCTAACGCTATTTTTCCAACTGGATGACACCAAATGGCCTTTATTTCAGCTGTGCTGAAGTCAGAGGAATTAGTTGCCTCTGATCACTGCTTTATGCCAGTGAGATGCCCATGTGAAAGGTTGAAGAAACTTATCTTTCTGTCATTATTACTCAGAGGCTCCTGGAAGTCAGTCCGGATCAGGAAAAGAAATTCAAGCATGAGTAATAAAACTGTGTTTATCACTAAGCAGCTGAAGGGTGAATGGCACAACTGGGGATGCTCCGACGTCCCCAGGATTTCAGGAAGACTGGCTCCTCCCAAGATGCTAAAGGATCCCTGGTCTATCTCAGACATACTATTAAGATGTGGAAAACACCTCTCCACCTCCGCGTCAAGCACTGACCACCCTCCTCCTGGAAGATGGAGCAGCTGGAAGGTGAAAGCTATACCAGAACAAAATATTCCACTCGGGTTTCCGCCTTTATCTGGGCCATTGGCAGTCAGCCCAGCCATGAAAGAAATATTGCTGGACTGGGCTGAGGCAAGGAATTTCGTCAGAAAGGATTACAGGCTGAAGGAGTTATGGGGGAGAGATTGCATTGAGGGCTTCTGGCTGGAGGAGGAACTAGGCCTATTTTGAAATGAGAGCAGCTGCCACCCACAGAAGCCCTCAGGCCTTCATCTATTTTAATAGGATTTCTTCAGTGGAGGCTTCTGGTGTGTGGTTGGTTTATCATTTATGATAACCCATTTTTCACCATAAATTCAAACATTTCCTTTCAGATTCACTGACATTTAGGAAACATGATTTTACACTCCCTTCACTGAACAAACACATATTGAAAGCTTACAGTGTAACAGGCTCTGAGCATTAGTCCTGAAACCAGAAAGGCAGGGCCTGTCTCACGTGGGCTTTGCATTCTGGGGTGTGGGCTTCTGGGGAAGGGGACATACAGAATAAGCAAAGCAACAAAGATATTAATGTAATTTCTTATACCCTTCCTGGGTAAAGAAACTAAGACGGGGCTTTGTGATCGGGTGACTGGACTAAAGATAGATTTTGATTTTTAGGATGAGGGGTCAGGACACATCCTGCTGAAGAGATGACCCTGGAACTTGGGAGTCAACTATAAGAGCAGTCAGCAAAGATACGTGGACAGGAGACTGTAATGGAGGGTTCGAGAAGTAGAATATTTAAAACAGAACTAAAACTTGGAGCTTAAATATAATAAAAATATGGACTTGAGAAAATGGATAGAGAAGAAAAGTGTGACATTTCATAAAAATATTAATCAAAGAAAGTAAGATATACGAGAAATAGGATATTACAAATATAAAATTTTTAAGTATTTTCTATTCATATGTATATGACATTATAGCTCATATTATATATAATCTCAAAGTGCAATACATTTTACCAAAAATTATTTGTATTTGTTGTTGTTCACTCACTCAGTTGCGTCTGACTCTTTGCAGCATTCCAGGCTTCTCTGTCCTTAACTATCTCCCAGAGTTTGCTCAGAAATAGACTTTGATTCATAGTTCACTTCTTAAATTTGAAACTTTAATCTTTTCAAATTAAAGGCATGATAACAATGAAGACGTACTCTTGCCTGGAAAATCCATGGACAGAGGAGCCTGGTGGGCTGCAGTCCATGGGGTCGCTAAGAGTTGGGCACGACTGAGTGACTTCACTTACACTTTTCACTTTCATGCATTGGAGAAGGAAATGGCAACCCACTCCAGTGTTCTTGCCTGGAGAATCCCAGGGGTGGGGAAGTCTGGTGGGCTGCCGTCTATGGGATCGCACAGAGTAGGACACGACTGAAGCGACTTAGCAGCAGCAGCAGCAGCAACAATGAAGAAAGACTGGTCACCAAATTGAAAGACCTGAGATAATCATGCCTGTGCCAGGACACCGCCTACAAGAGTGAACTCCAGGAGTCAGTTGATACTTACCAAGTCACAAAAACAAACACCTCTGTCTTTAAGGAGTTCAAATGTTGTCAAAATGTTTGCTATATCATAAAAATGTGTCATTAAATGTAAGACATAATGACTACAAGTGATGTATAAACAAAGTTTCCTAAAAGCATCCAGATATAATGATTTGTGGTGGCTCAGATGGTAAAGAATCTGCCTGCAATGCAGGAGACCTGGGTTTGATCCCTGGATTGGGAAGATCTCCTGGAGAAGGAAATAACAATCCACTCCAGTATTCTTGCCTGGAGAATCCCAGGAACAGAGGAGCCTGGTGTGCTACAGTCCATGGGGTCACAAAGAGTTGGACATGACTGAGCGAATAACACTTTCATTTTCATAGTGATTTATTCCAAAAGAACTGGCAAAGGCAAACCAAAAAATACTGAATTCAAAGTCCATGGCAAACGATCTCTGAGAATTGCAAAACTGTTGTTATGGTAATGCATTAGGAAGAGCTGAAAATAATATTTCTAAGTGATTTACTTTTTAGCTTAACTAACTGACTGGCTTAAAACTATTAATACAACTCAATCCAGACAGAATCTAGGAACTAGAATGAATAATATCTGAAGTCTGTTTTGATGCTTTGCATCCAAAAATATTCTATTAATTAATAGATATTATTAAGAAGATGTTTATTTTGACTTTTCAAGAGGGATGTTAAAATTATTTGTAAAAGAAACAAAGTACAAACAATAAAATTAATTTTTGTTACCCACGTTCTTTTGTTTATTGGATATGTATTTGAGAGGCTTCTAGGTATTAGGTAAGAATACAAAAGAAAGATGTAACTCTTCTTTAGTTTGTTTCTGGTGTATCTAGGAAGAGAAAACAAATGCTGTTCGTGCAAAACTTGGAAGACAAAAAAAACACCGTGAGTCAGTGACAAAATGAATGATGTATGTCAATGTTCACTTCGATTTGTTGAACTGTCAACCCTGAGACTTTACCTGTGGGATGTTTAATCAAAGACAGCTTACACAGTTAAGATGACCTTAATTTGAGGACATGCATAGTGTTTATTTTGCTATACAGCAAACAGATGTAAATACCAAGTAGCCATACAAATGACCACTCTCAGGATTATTATTCTATAACCAAATAAAACTTCAGCCGTTTTCTCTTCTAGGTTCTTCAGTTTTTTCAACATGTATGACCAGTGTTGCTAATTTCCTGATAAAGTATAAACACAGCTATGCGGGCACCCTGAAACCCTCAAGTGTTTTATCACAAGGTTCAGATTTATTCCCCATACCTAAGAACTTCCTGTATTTCCAGTCCTGCTTTCTTCACCATGACTTCAAGTCATAATTCACTTGTGAATTCTCTGCACCTGCAGCCCCAGCACCAGACCGAGCATTGACTCGTGCCCTGCTATGGAACTGGTGGGGACCACAGTCACTTCACTGTGTCGGGAAGTGAGTTCCCGCATGGAAGACAAGCCCCTGGAGAAAGACCCCTTCTGCAGTGAACTTTGAATGAGTGAGAAGTAAACCCCATAGTTAAGCCACTGAAATGAGAAGTTAACTTTGCTATGAGGCCCCCAAAATGGGGAGTTGTTTGTTATTAAAAGTACAGTTTAGCTTATTCCGATTAATAAAGGCACTGGAAGATTCAGTGAAAGGATACATTTTTGAGGATAAGTTATTAAGGAAAACAGTCCAACTTTGAAGACTACTGTGTCCTCAGTGAAAAAATATCACATTCCATGAAAAGGAACAGAAAACCATAAAGAGAAATAACATATAAAAGTATAAGAAAAAAATAGGGAACAAGTTGAAATAAGAAAGGATTCTAAATAAATATGTTAGATACTAGAATTAAAATTCAAGATGATCTCCTGTAAAGCAGGGGGAAAGGCAAATAAACAGAGTGAGAGAGAGTAAGGTAAATGTGGAAATCAAGGAAGAAAAAAAAAGAATAATCAGAGATATCTGAAGGAAATGTTTCTTGGTTAACTTTTAAAGCTAACTTGGCAGATTGAAAGAATTTCTCAACAACACACTTTGGTTTGTTTTGTGAGGTTCTAAATGAAAGGATAAAAGAAAAATACCACAAGATGTTGACCTGTCTCCAAATTGTGCTTTGGCTAGTGATGAGGCATCATAAAGTTTACTACTAAAAGGGCTGAAGATCTACTAGAAAGAGTACTTTTCAGTTAACTCATATGTGGTGCTCCCTTGAATCTAATAACTCTCAGAATAGCTTCCACCCAAGAGCTCTTGCCTCTCAATTTATTTGGCAGAAACTCAATGACAAGATAGAAAATCTGACGTACGTACCAAGAGAAATACAGTTCTTTCTTCCCCTACCCCGTTTCCACCTCCAGCTCCCTCCCTGGAACTTCCCCCTTCTACATAAATGTTCCTCTCTTCTTTGTTATATCTGGCTTCAGTTTTATAATTACCTTATTGTATATCACTATTTCTCATTATATGACATATCTTTCTCTTTTTATTACCAATAGAATCATCCAGAAGCTTTACCTCACAAGAACCATTCTAGGTGCCCAGCTTTCTTTTTCAGACACTTGGCTAGTCTAACATTGTACAACTTAGTACAGGGGGTTTCTTCTACCTGGTTATTATGTGTGACCCTCAGTTTCCATCAGTCCTTCCTTTCTTTTCATAGTATAAGATTCTATTGTTTTGTGTAACTCCGGATTATTCCTAGTGCCTTATACACATCCTCCATTACTTATTCTAGAAATGAAAATAGTTATCAATACTGTATAGTAATGTTTATACTTAAGAGATAAAACAGAACTATCATACACATCAACAAGAGTATGCACATGGTAAAAAAGCTAGGTGAGCCTCAGAGCGCTCATCTGCCACATGAAGGGCTGGATGAAGACAGAACAATACATACGACACCATGGAGAGGATAACATCTGAAGTCAAAAACCTTAAGCCCAGCCAAATTGCTATTTATGTATAAAGACAGTCTCTGTCACATAATTTCCTAAGGAAAACTTCTTCATGTAATTCATTTCACCAAAAACCAAACAAAATTTAAGAATCTCCAAATGGGGAATGTCATGTAAGCTATGAACTAGTTAAACTGAGTTAAACATCAGTAACTTTGGAAATGTGGTTACAAATGGTAAAGCAGAATGTAAACATAAAAAATTCTTCCCAATAAAGAAACACGGTTCAAAATGTAATCTTTGGCTCCACACCCCACATGAGCTTAGAAAAGTCTGGGTGTTAACTGTGGTGGAAACAGAATGACAAGCCATAAATTCCTCATTTCATCCATAGGGACCCAAGAGATACCATTTCATTCTTGAACTTTCATAAGTAGAAAAACTTAGAGGTGCATTCTTAGAGTTTGTCTATTTTCTTTTGCTCCTTACTCCAATACTCTGGCCACCTGATGCAAAGAGCTGACTCATTGGAAAAGACCCTGATGCTGGGAAATATTGAGGGCAGAAGGAGAAGGGGGAGACAGAGAATGGGATGGTTAGATAGTATCACCAACTCAATGGACATGAGTTTGAACAAACTCCAGGAGACAGTGGAAGAGGAGCCTGGCATGCTGTAGTCCATAGGGTTGCAAAGAGTCAGACACAACTTAGTGACTGAACGACAACAACAACAGAAATGAGGTTTGACATGCTGACTTGTGTATCTAAAGTTACAAAGAATAAAAATGTTAGGTAAAGGAATTTTTATTTAAAGCCAAATTCTGACTTCTGGGTATTCCAGTCTTATCCAAGTCTTTCTGGTGACCCCAACCCTGTCTTAGAACTAATTCTTCACACAGAATCTTCTAGCTTCAAGTATGTGCCCACAGAATCAGCCTCCCTCTGCTCTTGGTTCCTTCATTCACCCGAGAACATAACTTTTCTGCCTACACAGCCCTACCTGTGCCTTAAGCTTCTCAGTTGACATTCTTTCCCATATAGTTTGCATTAACAGGTTGTCTACCAGTCCTTCTAGAATACAAGGCACACAGCACCCAGCAAAATTGCCCATTTCTCCCAGGCACTTAATACAGAGCAGTAATAAGCAATATTCCACTCACCTGTTTCTGCACCTGTTTTCTATTTCTCCCCAGTTGCTTTGATAGCTAGTTTCTGATGTAATGTCTCCTTAAAAGGGATCCTTCCTACAGTTAATGCTCCCCATCCCGTCTCCTCACACTAATAAAAGCAAAAACCGGAATAATGTTAACAGTGAACAACAGCAGCCAAAAGAAACCCAAAGCAGCACACTGGCCATATTTTCTATTTGGATTATAGTGTCTATTTGCTTGGACCATTATTTCTTTCAGGCCTAATGCCTAGAGGTACGTGCTGATCTGCCAAGCTGCTTTAATATTTAGTGAGGAGCCACAGCCGACTAATAATTTTTAATAGCTTGTCCTCTATTGATTTCAACCCACACACTAAAGCACCTAATAAAAATTTTAAAAGGATAGGTGAAGGGACATAAGGACAAAAGAAAGTTAATAGCCTTTGTCCACCTCCATTTGAAGAGATAAAGAGGATTATTTCAACTTCTAGGCAGAGTTGGTATAATAAGACAATTGCTGACTGCACCATCTTTCAACAATGGCTTTTTTCCTTTTGATGAGCTTCAAAATATACATTCTTTAACTGATATGAAACAAGCTCTGAGATCGGTAATTTCTGATGAGGTGCAGATGGGTGGGTGGTTTGCATAAAAACCCTTGTGGACACAGTAATGAAATCAGAAAAAAAAAATCCTTAACAAGTTAATGGAACTTGTAATGTTGACAAACACATATCCCCACATACACTAAGACGATCTGATTTGCTATGGGGATGCAACAGGTAGAGCAAAGATGGGCCTAAAAGAGGAGGCATGAATTGCAATTCCAAGGTGGGGGAGTTGAAGGAAAAAATTAGGAGGTTTGGATTAACATATACACACTGCTATATATAAAATAGATAATCAACAAAGACCTACTACTCTACAGCATAGGGAACTCTCTGAGAGTCAATATTCTGCACCAACCTATATGGGTAGAGAATCTGAAAAAGAATAGATATATGTGTAAGTGAATCACCTTGCTGTACACCTGAAACTACCACAACACTGTAAATCAACTACACTTCCATATGAAACAACAAGAAAAAAAAGAAAGGTCAAAAAGAACTGCAGTTTCAGAAACGGACCGGAAAACCTCCCTGCAGCCTTAGGCTTTATTAAAGCCGGTGACTGTGCTTGTCCCTGGATATGGCTTGAGGGAGAAAGGAGGCAGCAGAGCTGTCTGAGATGCATTATATCAGAAGGAAAGGGTTCATTTAAAGCAGCCCTTAAACTTAGCATAAAAAACAAACACCATCAAAGGAGGCTTACCCCCGCAAAATGGACAGAAATCAAATCCTCCTTTGGGTCAGAAACTCTCCATAAATTCTCCAATTTAAACCTGCTCAATAATTCACTATCTCTATTCTCATGAATGTTGAGGTTAGTAGATTACCTAAGGGGTGATTTCTCTCAGGCTAAGTATCAGGAGGCTGAGGGGAACAGAACTATCATAGGCATTTAGACCAGGAAAGGCCAGGAAAGGGGTGTACACAATGGTACTTATGTGTCCTTGGTAGCTATGCCACAGGGCAGTGCCCTATTTGTGCTGAAAGATATTCTTGGAGACATCAAAAGTGGTACAGGGAAAGGATTGTTTACAACACTGAAGCGGGATTTAACAGGCTGCCATTTAAACCCATATGTTCAGAAAACAGAGGCCATCAAGCTTTCCTACTAAGCAAGCAAGCATGTGTTCATCACCTGCAGGCCAAGCACAGAGCTGGCAGCATGGGGACACAAAGCAAAAAGGACATAATTTCTTCCTCAAAGATAATTACACTGTCACTGTAAAAACCAAAGACACTCAGGAACCAGTGCTTGGGAGAAAGCAACGTGACATTTCAGTGGAGCATCATTCAAGGCTTGGAGGAAAGCATGGAGGAAAAGCCCTGGACTGTGTATCACGGGCGTATTTCTAACACAGCTGGGGAGTCACAATGGGAATGTCTATTGTGTATTCAAGGCAGCTGAAGTCTTGAAGATGTGGTGGGAGGAAGAACAACCATTCGGTTTGCCAGGGACCACGCGGGTTTCCTGCAATGTGGGATTTTCAGTCCTCAAACTGGGACAATCCAGGGAAAGCCAGGATGAGCTGCCAACACTGTGGTGGCTCATGCACGAGTGTAAACCAAAATTCTTCTAGCACTGTCTCTGAGAAGCAAGTTACGGAAAACTGCTCTTTGTATTTTTCTTATCTGAAAATAGATTTAATTGATCACAGATTAAAGATAGTATATTAAAGCCTTTAGCGTACAGTAGGCACATTATTTTTATGGTGTATTCTATGTGTTATCGGAGAAGGTGATGGCACCCCACTCCAATACTCTTGCCTGGAAAATCCCATGGACAGAGGAGCCTGGTAGGCTGCAGTCCATGGGGTTGCGAAGAGTCGGACACAACTGAGCGACTTCCCTTTCACTTTTCACTTTCATGCATTGGAGAAGGAAATGGCAACCCACTCCAGTGTTCTTGCCTGGACAATCCCAGGGACAGAGGAGCCTGGTGGGCTGCCGTCTATGGGATCACAGAGTCGGACACGACTGAAGTGACTTAGCAGTAGCATCTATGTGTTATAGCAGAGCTTTAGTCAGGAAAGCCCCAGTGGATTTCAGAGGAGGCAAATAATCACTGTGTTTGGCATAGAAAAGGAAAGATTCAGAAGTAGAGTGACCATCCCATTTCTCCTCCAAGCTGGGGCACTTCTAAATGACAAAGAGGGTGTTCTCACTACGTATGTGAGGCAATGGGTATAAACTATGTATGTTTCAGACCAACCAGAAGAGTGGTCAGCAAGCACTGAATTTAAGATTTGAAGGAAGAATGGAAATTAAACGGCAGAAATGCCACGAGATGCAAATGCCAGGGGTCATGTACTGTTTTTAAGAACTGTGACGAGTCCTTGCTAAAGAATTCTGAATGAAGTTTGAGATAAGAATAGGGATAGAAAGAAAGGATTCCTGCTGTAGAACATCTTACATGAAAAAAAAAAAAGTTTGGTTTTATCTTTTAGACTATAAGGAGCCATTGAAAGTATTTGAGTAGGATAGCAAAATACCAAAGTAGCAATATTAAGACCAATTTGGCAAAGTGGAATGGAGGGAGATTTTAAAAATCAAATGGGTAAATACTAAAAGCAATATTCAGATATAAGGCGAAGTGACAATGGTCTAGGGCAGAAGAGAACTATCTAAAGTAAGAAATACATGGAAGAAAATTTGAGAGGGCTTGGTCAGAACTAATTATGGAGAAATAAGAGAGAACTGAACATAATTTAATGAGCTGAAAGCTATTTGATTAGAAAGAAAAAACTAATGCTGGTGACAAAGACTGATAATACATGTCAAATAATTTTCAAAAGTATCTCAACATGCTTTCACTGACAAGCTCTCATCAGGTGATAATGTCATCATAGATGCAGATGCTTTGACAGGATGCAACCCTGGTCCTTGACTTTGTAATCTATACTGAATGACAGCTGCAGAAGTGGGCGGGCGTCACTGACCTAGGAGTCCAGATGGTCAGGCGTGGCCTGAGGTCACATATCAAGCCCAGCAAATCCAGTTAAGGAAGAGAAAGTCAAGTTCATTTGTGGACACAAGTAGGGTAAGAAGGGTAGGATTCAATGTCAGAAAAATCTGACCACAGAAAATGAGGAAACCAGACAAGGACACTGAGGACGTTATCTGAGCCAAGAGAGAAGGATGTGAGAAGAAATGAATGGGGGCAGTGAAGTGACGGTTGAATGGGAAGGAATGTGACATCTATTGAAGAGCCATCTACAATTAGTCTCATGACAGGTACCAAACAGGCTACCCTAAAACATGCCACTTTGGCATAAGTATTATTTTGAGCTGAAGGCAACTGAGAATCAACAGATGCAGAAGAGTTCCCTGCCCTCCTCTCATCTGCCTAAAAGCAGGGCATGTTTCCCTTTGAGGAAGGTACCTCCCACTTCAGCCCCCCTCATTTCTCACCTCCTCCCCCAATAAGAGATCAAAATTCTCACTGAAGAAGGGGCAGCTGACATCAAAATGTTTTTGCATAAATAAACCTCACTAAAATAACCCCTGTTTTCCATTAGTTGCCCCATTTATCTCCTAGTCACTCCCCCATAATTCATTGACCCTTTAAGCCCAAATCCCCTTTTTTTGCTACAAGGATATATAAGCCCCTGAGTATAACCCCTTCTTTGAGTTCCATTTTTTTTTTCTGTGAATTTCTGTGCATGTAAAAATTAATAAAGTTGTGTGCTTTTTCTTCTTGTTAATCTGCCTTTTGTTAGTTTAAATTGCAGTCCCCAAGTAGCAACTAAGAGGGTAACAGAAACATTTTTCCTCCGAGACACTCATTTTACCATGAGAAAAATCAAGGAAATTCCAACTTGTCTAACTGCAAGTCTCTGTATGATATACCAGAACTCCCTCCATATCATACTTCCCAGCGGAAGCAGAAAATAGTTTCAGTGAATGGATGCTCTGAGGTCACAGGAGACATCGAGTCCTCAGACTGGCTGAGAGGAAAGGGAGTGGAGAACAAGGCAAGATTATTCTAAAGCAATGTGCCACCTAATTTCTCCACAGGTAAAACTCATGAGGGCCAATGAACTGGCTGAGAAAAAGGTAAATGAACCTTCTAGTTCTTTTTTTAAAAAATTATTTAATATCTTAATTTGTCCTCTCCCCGAGCTAGTACATTGAAGTACATAGTAACCCCAAAGTACATAAATACCCTCAAAGCTATAAATGTCACATCTTCAACTCTTGGATCAGCTGGATATAAAATAATATTGAAGTAGAGATTCACAATAACATATTTTAAAATGTCATCCTGTCCTACCCATTGTTGTTGTTTAGTCACTAAGTCGTGTTTGACTCTTTCGTGACCCCAAGGACTATAGCCCGCCAGCCTCCTCTGTCCATGGGATTTCCCAGGGAATAATACTGGAGTGGGTTGCCATTCTCTTCATCTCCCCTACTCATCCTCCATTGAAAACTGCCCCCCCAAAAATTTTTTTTTAAATTAAACTCTGGAGAAATTGATCGTCAGTGACAGTCTCTATAGAAGAATATGGGAATCAATTAAACAGAAGCTGAAAAATGTATCAGGGTATAATTGATAACATGATGAGACAGGAAGAACAATTTCAAGTATGAAGTTAAATCCGAAACTTCTTACTTAGAGAAAATGCAGAGGTTTCTTGTGTCCCACAGGCCCAATCTGCAGAACTATTAGAGTTTGAGGAAGCAAGAACCAGAGAATAATTGTTGTTGTTTGTTTATTCTTGACAGTTTTAAAGGACAACTTCTCTTGGGGAGGAAATTTCTGTTTTCCTACTTAGAAGTTACTTCTAAACCCAAGACTGTCCCAGGAAAGCTTTTTGACTCTTTCTGAAACTTTGGAAATGGATTTTGCATAAAATTGAATAATCTGTTTACTTAATTGCTTCAGTATATTAACATTCCTCAAATTCAGAGGTTTAAAAACATCACTGAATATGAAACATGTTCAGAAAGAGTGAAAAAAAAATGTCACTGTTACAAAGGTTAGTTGCCAAACCAGTGAATGAAAGATCAGCATTTTGTCCTTGGTGGTCTCTGAATTGGACAACTGCCATTTTCAGCATGAAAGCTTATTCATTGCTAATGTGATTTTTTTGTTAAATGTTAAAATGGCCCAAATGTTTTCTTGAATTATAGCCCAGGCAATTTACGCACTTAGGTCTGGTTAAAAACACTGGTTGCCAGATTTTCTTAGTGCATTATCCACTAAGCCACATGCACTGCAGAGAAAGCCTTAATTTCTATTAAAAATTTAAAAGTTGATAAAAAGAATTTGCTTTTGTGTAAGAACAAACTCATCTGTTGATTCACTTGCAGTATTAAATGGTTTAATAATCTCCTACATGAGAATTAAAATATAAAAGCATTTGGTACCAATGCTATATAATACTTCAATTCTTAAAGAACTTTTTGAATCATGAGGATCTTTCAAGGAAAATAGGAAGAACAGATACCTGGAATACATTACTAAAATTAAGGTAAAATTATCATACACCATTAAAATTTATAATCTCCTGTTAATGAAGTTTTAAAAGATAGTCCATTTATTGCAGGGGAGCTTAGGGAAAGGAAGTAGTAATTATCAGAATATATGCCCCAAATCATTATTCTACTTCATCCCTTATGCATTTAAACTCTCTCCCTCTGCTACAAGAGTCTTTGTAATAAAAGCGGAAGATTTTGATAGCCGACTTAATGTAAATTTAGATGCAATTCACAGCAAGTTTTAAAAGAAGGACAAAAAATCAAATTTTATTAGCAAAGCTTCAGATTAATTTGCAGCAGAAGGGTTAAAATACATGTTAGTCTTGTTAACAGATGATTGATTGTTATTCCTCAAAGACAGTTCCTCCTTTTTATGCCAGGCATCTAGGTTGCAAAATTACGTAATGTTCTTGAGGAAGACAGCATAGCAAGGGTCTATGCAGGCTTCATTTATTTATCCCTTTCTAAAGTTATTTTTAATCCTAATAATAACAAACTTTTGTGTGCCTACTGTGAACTAAGCACTTGATAAGCACTATCTTGTTTAAGCCTGACAGCAATTCTATGTTGTCTGAATTAATATTTTCCTTATTACACAAGTGAAAAATTGAGGACTCAAAGAATTAAGTTGTTCAAGGTAGTTCAGCCACTAAATGGTATGTCTTGGATTTGAATCTAGGTTCAATTGACACTTCAGTCTGTGGTTTATTATTGAGCAAAACTGCAGTATCAAATCATCTGATAAATTTCTTCTGCAAAGTCGGAAAACTTTTCAAATTGGACAAGCTATCTCACCAACATTTTTCTTTCTTTACTGCCTATAAATGATGAACCTGCCAGCAAAAATAGGCATAAGCTTATCAGCTGTTCCACTTTTAGCAGAATGATACTCTCAAAACATGTCCATATATTTAGAGTCTTGTATCACTTCTTTATCATGCCTGTAACAGCTTTATGATCTATATGAGAAAAAAAAAGTTCCATCTCACCCCTCTGGCTGATTTGTCAATCCACAGCATCCTTCCCCAGTAATATCCATATCTGAAATAGCAAAAAAGACCTAAAGACATTTCAAATAAACTACTTCTCTGAAGTTTTCCTTTGCTTACTCAGAAAAATGAGGCGTTTTGGCTTTGACACTATCTTAGCGCTTAGTCCTTACTGCCATCAGAGAACAAACCACAGAACATTCTGCATTATTTGCTGGTGAACCATCTTCTACCTGGACCAGACTCCAGATCTCTTAGTTTTCAAAGAATCTGTAAATCCATTTTTTGATTAATCTTTCATTTTTTAAAAGCATGTTGAAACAGCTGATTATTACTGCAATTTTTTTCCTCATGAACTTGCTCAAATTATTATTCTAAAAAACAAACAAAAACAGTGTTCTTCACTTTACAAATAGGAAAACCAAAGAATGGTTTTAAGCACTCTACCACAAAATCACAAAGTATCCGAAGCTTCTGCCTGAGGAAAGACCTTTGAATAATAGAGAATGCAACATACTGCATTGCATTCCATTTCTTACTATTCTACACCATAAATATTCTAGAGAACTTTCATAATTTCTAAAGGGAAAATTAATACTTAGTTTTTTTGAAAACTAGATATTTGATGAACATCTTGAAAACTGTAAATTATATAAATCTGATATAATATAAAATAAAAAGAAAATACTACTTAGCAAAAACAAACTCAGTTTTCCCTTAAGGGAAAACATAGAGATCTTTTAGAAGATTCAAGATTCATATTTGTGCTTCTTTCTGATAACTGCTATGAATCATTGAGTCTTATTGGAGTGTACAATTACTACATACATAAATAGAACATTCTCATATACATGTATGTGTTGATTTTTATATTTTTGTGTCATCAATGTAACTAGAACTTTAAAATTCATTTATAAAAAAAAAAAAACCAAGATATTTGAGATTTTAACCAGCTTCTATTCTGCCTAGAGCTGTGAAATAAATGAGTAGAGATAGACAAGATAAAGATATTCTAGGAACGGAAGAGTCACTATAAAGCAATGTGCTCTGAAAATTCCAGAAACTCTAACCTAGTCTGACAGGATTCTTCTTAGCCATGAGTCTGAGGATGAAAGGCAACTACTTTCAACCTAAACAATTTCCAACACTGGAGAAATCTCAAGCTGTAAGATCTCTTGGCTACCACAGATGCTACCATCAAATGCTTCAGAAGGGAGCTTTTTTTCCCTTCAAATGATTAAGGAAAGAACAACATTTATTGAAGGGTGCCAAGCTAGGAGAATGGGCAGCTAATGCTCAAAGACCCAAACTCCACAATGGCTTTCAAGGAACAGTTTTAAAAAGCAACAATTGGGGTAAGGGTTGCACCTCATGGACTTTTTTGTTTCTGATTGGTTGGTGGTGAGATAATAGGATGGTGTTGATGTTTCCAAAATCTTAATCATTCACCTTCTCACTCCAATCAGTCCGGGGTCTATGTACTTGTGGTCAGCACGTAGTCGCAATCCTCAACCTGAGGGGGGCAGGTCTTAATTTCTGAAGAACAGCTCAAAGACATGCATGAAATCATTGTGCATGTGGAAGGGAGTTCACTTTTGTCCCTGTAATAATGTTCTTGTGGGGCTTATGCATTCACATGTGGACATGTGCACAGTGCAGTACTTAATTATTTTTCATAGCTAAGAAAAGAGAAAGATAAGCAAGCAAGTGCACACACAAAGAGTGTCGATACAAAAAGTGACACACAGAAGTCATCAGTCACTGAAGATGTTGACAACAGGTGACAAGACATAGAGAGTGAAATGACTGATTTTACTAATGATCTTCATTCTGTCTTTTGGGAATGCAAAAGATCATATCTTTTATCTCCCCAACTAGAAGCTTTATTTAACACCAGAAGCAATAGTATCCATGGTAGACAGAAAAAAAATGACCCCCTGAAGACATCCATAATCCCCAGCACCTCCACAAATATGTCACCATGTAGTGGCAAAAGGTACTTTACAGATGTAGTTCAAGATCTTCAGATAGATTATTTTGAATTATCTTGGTGAGCCAAATGCAGTCACAAGGTTAGCAGGAGGGTAGAGATAGAGAAGGAGATGTGAGATGATGATGATGATGATGATGATGATAGAAGTACAGGTCAAAGGGATGTTGCCATGAGCTAAGGACAGTGGTCTGCCTCGTGAAGCTAGGCAAGGCAAGGAATGGATTCTCTCATAGAGCCTACAGAAGGAATGCAGTGCTACCAATACTTTGATCTTAGCCCCATAAGCCCTATTTCAGAATTCTGACCTTCAGAACTATAAGATCATAAATCTCTGCTGCTTTAAGTCATTAAATTTGTGATCATCTGTTACAGCAACCACTGGAAGCTTATACAATGTCTTTGTTGAATATCTTGTTTCCATTGATGTCTTCAATTTAAATATGCATTTTCTTTTTCCAGGGCGTAGTCTATGCTAGGGCCCTATCTTTTTTTTTAATTTTATTTTATTTTTAAACTTTACAATATTGTATTAGTTTTGCCAAACATCGAAATGAATCTGCCACAGGTATACTTGTGTTCCCCATCCTGAACCCTCCTCCCTCCCCATACCCTCCCTCTGGGTTGTCCCAGTGCACCAGCCCCAAGCATCCAGTATCGTTTTGTACCATAATGTATAAAACATTTGTAAGTTAGTGTCAGGATATGCTTTTATACATCAGGGAGTTACCTTCAACTAAAAAGTTTAGAAATATTAAGAAATCCTAGAAATTGTCATCTAGGAAATAATTTCTATGTTTTTGTAATACATCCTTCATCCTGGTTCAGCCCTCATCCTCTTTCACATACAAAGACAGTAGGCAAATAATTTAGACACTGCAACAGACACAACGTGGGGCAATCATGATGGCATAACGCCTTTGTAGAGGATTGAGGTTGTGTGGGGTTATATTGAAGCCTGTGCCAGAGAAACCAACAGATGCTCAAAGATCTCAATCAGCCTTATAAGTTGTCATGAAGTTCTGCTACCTAAGCAGCATAAAATGCAGTGATAATGAGATAGAAAACTAAGAAGTTCAGTATGTCCTATAGCAAACTGGCAGAAAAACCATTGCACCAATGTGATCTGCAGCCCAATGAGTCTAGTTTCAATGGGAAATCAATTAGCTGCTATTTCTTTATTTTGAAATATTGTCACACTATGGTAGACCAGTTGACTGCTCTATCCAGGTGATTCCACCCAAGACTTGAGGTATTCCACCCAAGTGTCCTTAGTAACCATGATAAGAGCAGGTAGATTTGGGAATTCTTTAGGCTACCAACAGTTTGTATAACAACTTATTTCTCAGGATTATGGTGCTTTTATTCATCTTGGGCTCAGCCGCATCAGCCTCTCCACTCAATATCAGGTCAGGAGTCTAGACAGCAAAATTTATACTAGAGAACTAACATGAACACTCCCTATTCACATGCTCTCCCAGCAATGTATCAGGGATCATTCTTAGCATGGTTGTCATTGGTAATCTTCCCAATAGGGAAAGGGAATTTTTAAAAAAATGTAAATGAATGATTTGAAAGGCCAAGTGGAACTCAGGTACCAAATAACTAGTTACATTTTTACCTGCCTTCTTCTCCCAAAGGAAGTCTCTCCCCTGAGATTTCCAACTCTAGAGAAAAGGAAGGGAGGGATCCCATTACAGGTTGGAAGGGTACTTCCTGACAGTCAATCATAGTCTCTATGTCTCAGCAGTTAGACAAGGGACGGAGGATATTGCTGGATTGTCTGTGTGGGATTAAGCCTTGGTTAAGACAAAAAATTCTACATTCCTCGATAAAGATAAGTCTATTACAGAGGCCACTGAATTACTTGGAGAGCTAAAAACTATCCGTTATCAGTTCACTGGGGGGATGTAAACAGGTGGCTCAGGTGGTAAAGAATCCACCTGCAATGTAGGAGACTTGGGTTCATATGGGTTAGGTGCTTTCTCATTAATGGAGATACAGACACGATTAGGGCAGAGCACTTCACAGACAGGCATAAGGAGAGTTATACTTTCCTGAGTTAAAATCCTGGCTTCATCTCTGAATAGCCATGAGACTTTGAAGAATGTTTCCTTCTCATCTACAAAGTGATGATATTAAAGCTCCTATTACCTAATTAAGGTAGTTGGATACTGTTTCTGCTGAGTAGCTTATAATCCCATGGGGGAGATAAACACCCACACAGATGCCTAAATGTTGCAAGAGAGGTGTATGCAGTTATGTGGAAGCACAGGGACCTAGCTAGAAGGGGACTTGAAAAGGAATTTGTAGATGGTGGAAGAGCCTGCAGTCCAGACAAAACCCTGATTTATCAAATTCAGGGACTAAGGCTCCTCTGTGCTCATTTAGCCAGACACGTTCTAACAGAGAATCCTACCTACACAGTCTAAAAGTGCAGGCTGAACTTCCAAGGTTCTCTTTCTTGTTTTCGAGTAAAGTGAAACTAATAAAACAATGTACTTGCGTTCATTTATTCTTTCAGCTCCTATTTGGACAAAGAAGTAGAAAGCATCTGTCAAGGCTAAGGATTGTACTGAAATGCTAACTCCAAGGCAGGAATTCAGCTGCCCTTTACTCTTCAGGCACTGATTGAGTCTGATTTAATTGATTAGCGTGGATTCCTTTCTCCATATAAACCTGCTAGTGTAGATTCAATGTTAATCAAAATATACTTCAAGTGATGAAATTGGGCCGATTTGTATTAAGTAGGGAAACTAGGAAATAATTCCTGTATTTATAATATAATTACAATCTATTTAAGAAATGTAAATTACATTGGGATTCCCTAACTGGATGCCCTTTGTTGGCCATTTTATTAAATGGCGTAATTCTATTTGCAGTAGTAGGCCTACAACTATCACACGAGAAGCTTACTGGCAGATCATCAATTTATATTGTATTCATGAAACAGAATTCCTTACTAAGTTGTCTTGGTCTTCTGTACAATTAGAAGGACATTTAGAACATGTGACCTATTGGAATAGAACAATTTTTATGGGTTTTCAGAATCCTAAATTCTTACTTCCATGTAACAACCACACTGAGGGTCAGTTTCTCCCCTCTATTGAATCCTACTTTTCTAACTTTCCAAGACTGTATTTCCCAAGAGTATCACCCAGTATACCACTCTAATACCACTCTGAAAGTGATCTTACATCTCAAAAGTCTGTTTCCAGGTAACCCAGCCTAACATGGGGTTGTCAATCAAAATGGTCCCCGTGGGGAGCTTTATATAATTCTAATCATTCTGCCCTTGCTCAGAACCTACTGAGAATTACATTTGAGGGTCTGTTTTTAGAAACAAAAGCACATTTTTGGGGAGATCTGTCCTAAAGTGCCAAATCTTTATCAACTGGGAGGTATGCATGTATATGTTTTGGAAAAAGCTAAAAGTTATTCCAAGCTGAATCTGAAAAATAAGGTTTGTTATTAAACTAGAGTCTACTATT
Source organism: Bison bison bison (assembly GCF_000754665.1). Classification (NCBI taxonomy): domain Eukaryota; kingdom Metazoa; phylum Chordata; class Mammalia; order Artiodactyla; family Bovidae; genus Bison; species Bison bison. The sequence continues at coordinate 4,462,421 of NW_011494628.1, forward strand.
TAGGACACAAAATTAGGTGCAGCTAAGATATGTTGGGTATAATTTGCTAAATGGTGATCAAATGGGTTTGGAAACAATATCAAAAAAGATGCTAAATGTGTTTTTAGCAACAGTAACGTCAGTAAAAATGAATGTGTAGCCTCTCAAGAAAATTACTTAAAATGATAAATCTCATGTGTGTGTTTAGCTTGTACCATTCTTATTAAAATATCAGTGTCATCATATTATAGTCACACTGAAGTTGCAACTATGGAATTCTAGTTAAAGCCTCTTCTCCTTCTAATTATAGTTTTAGGACCAAAGAGCTTCATGGAAAAATGGGACTTAAGGACCTAGGTTTCAGACTCTGAATAAATGAAGGGGTTTAAAGAGCACCTGGTATTTTTCCAATACAAGGATTTGAGAATATTTATAGGTCAATATCAAGAATCATTTCTGACTCATCACTAGCTCCCAGTTCAGTACCTGATACACAGTGGATCACTGTGGAAATAACTAAATTATTCAATTATAAGACAAATGCTAGAGACAAGCAAGACTTCTGGGAACCCAGTGAGCAAAAAAATACCCAAAATTATAAGCAAGATGTTATAAGTATATTGATTATATCTTGTATTTCTGTAGCTTATTTATTATATTCATATAATAAATACAAGGGTATCCCCTTGTATTTCCCCTCAACTTCAGCTGGATCCTATAAGTATAAAGAATCTATATGTTTGTGTGCACTGATACCAGGAGCTAAGTCTTCAGCAAGTAGTAGGAGAACCCAAGATATAAAATGGGTGGGGGTTATTGCAAAGAGAAGAGAAAAGCTGAGGAATCCCCAGGACTGGGAGTGGAAGGGGGAACCTAAGGAATAACCCCAGCCCAGGATTCTCAAGGCAGGATATGCTCACAGTTTACCAAACAAGAAGCTCTGATGTTACAATAACCAACAGCATATGGTTATGTTGAAAAAAGAGTTGATGATTTGTGCTATGTGACATAAGGGCAGAGATCATTATACACTGGGGTAAAAATCATGAGATATATAAAGAGAAACAGAGCTACTGTTTGAAAGAAAGATCATTAGATCTTCCAGGACTGCACAGGAAGTGCTAGAGGAAGAAAGAATTCCCAGCAGCAAGAGTTTAAGTGATGGCTCAGAGGCACAATGAGCGTGGACGTCAGTGGCTGACTCGTGGCAGCCACGTCCTCTTCACAAATAGAGGGTTCTGTGGACCTGCTGAGCCAGATCTGGGCAGGCACTGGGAAGGCTAAAGATGTGTATAGATAAGCATTCCATTCAGAGTTTTCACAGCAGGGCTGTAGAGGGAAAACCAACACACACAAAACCATTAACCCTAAACATACCAATTATCTGGAAACAGAAATTCAGAGAACAGAAAGATTTGAGAAAGACTCACGGAGAAAAGATCTCAAGCTAAGCCCTGAAGATTGGTCAGGATATTGATAGGCTGATGGGAGTGGAAAAAAAGAGCACCAGGGTGGAGGTGGGGAGGTCAAAAACAAGTATGATTTGTGTTCTGCAGGACAAAAAAGGCATGTTGGATACTATGAGTTATCATCAAATGTGCATATTGGACACGTGCATATCGGATAAAAAGCAGAGACTTTGCCGACAAAGGTCCATCTAGTCAAAGCTATGGTTTGTATGGATGTGAGAGTTGTATACAAAGTCATGTATGGATGTGAGAGTTGGACTATAAAGAAAGCTGAGTGCTGAAGAATTGATGCTTTTGAACTGTGGTGTTAAAGAAGATGCTTGAGTGTCCCTTGGACTGCAAGGAGATCCAACCAGTCCATCCTAAAGGAAATCAGCCCTGAATATTCATTGGAAGGACTGATACTGAAGCTGAAACTCCAATACTTTGGCCACCTGATGCGAAGAACTGACTCATTGGAAAAGACCCTGATGCTGGGAAAGATTGAGGGCAGGAGAAGGGGACGACAGAGGATGAGATGGTTGGGTGGCATCACCTACTCAATGGACATGAGTTTGAACAAGCTCCAGGAATTGGTGATGGACAGGGAGGTCTGGCGTGCTGCAGTCCATGGGGTCACAAAGAGTTGGACATGACTGAGCGACTGAACTGAACTGAACTGAATGTGCGTATCGGAGCCAAATTAGAGAGGGCTTTAAAAGAACAAGAGGGCTTGGATTTGGTACGATAAATGATGAAGAATCACTTCACAAATGGGCTGCAGTTGGGAGACACTGAAGCCAGAGCCACCCACCAGCTGGCAGCTCACATTCACCCAGATCAAAATTGATGAGGGCCTCGATGAGGGAGCAGAAATGGCAAGAGAAAAGGGGAGACACTAACAAACATTTCAAAAAGCCCGAGAGAATTAACTAAGAGGATGGAAACAGAGACAGATCCAAAGTGACGCTGCTCACAGAAACTAGATTATTAGGCAGAGAACTCAGGTTAGAAAATAGATAATAAGTTGGTTTAAAATATATGAGCCAGGACTTCCCTGGCAGTCCAGTGGTTAAGACCCCATGCCTCCAATGCAGGGGATGTAGCCTTGATCCCTGGTTAGGGAACTAAGATCCTACATGCTATGCCATACAGCCAAAAAATTTAAAAAAATAATTAAACAATAAATTTTTAAAAATAAAATATATGAGATATGGCAAGGGCACAGGCTCTGAATGGAAAGTTCTGCATGCTCATTTCAATCTCAGAGGCTCAGTCACCTCACAGACTCCTAGAAATCAGTCTTAAACATTTTCCCATTGTGACTCAACTAGTCCCTTATGCTATTCAGCTGCTCCTCACGAAGCTCATGCATAATTCTTTAGTCCAGACCATATACAGTCAACCATCAGGATACAGAATCAACTGTTAGATTCATTACAGTACATCCATTATGTTCTAACTACTAACCTAGATTTCTCTCTTGTATCTCACTTCATTTTTAAACACTAACCCAATGTCAAAGATTTGTTCACCTACTTTTACAGAAAAAGAAAACAAGTTCAAGGAGGTTGAGTTTCAAATTCACAAACTCATAGAAACGGGGCAAGAATTCTAACTCAGCTCTTTTATGAATCCAAGCCTATGGTCTTTCACAAAGATGCACACACAAAGAGTACATACAGTGTGATTTAAAATATATTCTGAGAACCCAGAAGAGGGGGAAGTGACAATCTGATCAAAAGTTCAACATTTTCATTCCTGAGAACTGCAAAGACTTAAATGACTGCCATCCATTTATTATTAAGAACTCATTGATAGCTAATTTTGTAGATTTAGAACACCTGTAATATTTATCATTAATGATTTTAATAGTACTAATCTGTATTTCAAAATATAATTTAAAAGTTAAACCTCATTACATCTTCATCAGTAAAATCAAAATATATATCCCAATACAAATGGGCAAATGACAATCTATAAAGAAATAAATACAAATGGTTAAAAAGATAATTGAGTAAGTTTACAGTATCATTAATAACAAAAACCACTGAAATAAAGAAGATAACATTTTTCATCTCACAAATAGCACAGGACTTTCCTTGGAATCCAATTGATGAGATTAAGTGAAAATTATGATTCTCATATCTTGTTGATTAGAGTACAAATTGACATCATCTGTCTAGAGGACAGGTTGGTGGTACAAATCAAAACCATCAGAATAAACAAACTCTTTGACACAGCAATTTCTTATGTATAAATATATTCATCACAATGTTATTTAAAGTAGTAAAAATTTTTAAACAACCTAAAGTTCAACAATAATTAATCATTAAACTGAAGTTAAAGGTAGCATACAATAGAATGCACAGTTATTAAAAAATCAAGTTGTGTAAGGATATAAAATGACCTAGAAAAATGATTACAGCATATCATTAAATAAAGAAAACCATACCTCAAATTAATATCCACACTACGATTGAATTTTGTTGAGTCTGACTTGGAACTTCACCTTAAATCTTAACAAAGATCCTTTTTGAGCAATGGGATTATTTTTCCTTCCCGGTGCTTTTCCATGATCTCTGAATTTTCTACAATGAACTATATACAGCTTTTATCATCAGGAAAAAGCCATGTTAAAATCTAATTCTGTTAAATTACCTGTTATGTATTACCAGGGACGCCAGGAACCAGTCTAGCTCCTGCACTTGTTCCCTCTCTTCTGTATCCAGAACATCCCAAACCCTCTTTAATTCCTCTCCTTCCATTCCAGAAGGATGCAGCTTTCTGAGACATGTACACCTGGTTTCAGCCATTGCCCTGATCACAAACCTTTCCACAAGGATGTCCCATTGGGTCAGATTTTCATCTTCTCCAATCTGATCTATGAACTCATTTGTGAATTTAGTAAACCGTTACTGAACATCTACTTTGTGCTAGACAATATCTAGATTCCCATGCCACAAAAGTCAAATAGGACAAAGTCATACAGTCGGATGTAGGTAGATCCTGTATATACTATGAGTTTAATGGATGCACAGAGGAGGAAATTCAAAATCAGACACCGAAGAGGAAGGAAAGCAAGGAAGGACACTCAGAGGCAGTGATGCTCATCCTGAAAAAACAGGAGCTATTTAGATTAATAACTCAGGGAAAGATACTCTAGGCAAAGGGAAGGCCTGTGTAAGGCATACAGGTGAGGGGGAGTATCATATTTTCTGGGAACCTCAACGGTCTCCATTTGGCTAGAGTACAGTGAGTAAAGGCAAGTGTTGGGAAATAAAATTGGAAGGGGATGTTCCAAAATGTGTTACATGGACTCTCAGAACTCTGACAGTATCTTTGGGAAAAAAAAAAAGATTCCTTATCCAAACAACTCTGAGAAGCACTGTGTGGTGTTATCTACCTCTGGTAAGATTGATAGTGAACAAAACCCCTCTCTTCCTTTCCCTCAGTATTCCTGGAATCCAACACTATACGAAACAGTAAACAGAGTAATGAGAAGAGTCCAGAATAACCCTGAGAGCTCTGATGAACCGTGACAGCTTTCAAACAGAAGAGTCATGCGGGCAGCTTCGTGATTCAGAAGGTCCCCCTATGGCAGCAGCAGAGAGCACTGCAGTGAAGGGAGTAAGAGAAGAAACACACACCATCTGTGGGAGACTGTTAGGATGATCAAGAGGGGAAGGAATATGGCCTAAGACTAGCGCTAAATGACAAAGAAGAGATTGTGGATCAGAGAGAATGTCACCTAAGCAGAATGTAAGACTTAGTAACAGACCGAAACATGGTGGGATCAGGACAAAGCTTGTGACCGGAAACTGTCTAAGATGTTTTAGGTGTTTCTCGGTTTTTTTGTTTTTGTTTTTTTTTCCTTGAGAATCACTGGGGGAGGCAAAGTAGGTCTGGAGTAAAATGCAATAAAGCCTTGGACTTGTCCAACCATGATGGGAAATACAAGTCTGGAGGTCAGCAAAAAGGTCTAAAGAGACAATATCTATTATGGGGTCATTAGAATATCAGAAACCATGGGCTTTGGTGGGAAATACAATGAGGAGTATGCAGGTTCAAGAATATAATCCTTGAGCCACATCAAAGTTTATCCAGAAATAGTAAATCTATAAATGTGGTAAGGAGAGGCCAGAAAGGAAGGATGAAGACCTCAGGAGAAAAATGCCAAGGGAGCCAATGCAAGAGACTTTTAAGTGGAGGTCATGGCAACTTGGATTAAATGCCAGAGAGACCTAGTGAGATGTGAACCGGGACGTATCTACCAGCTCTGGTGAAATGTGAGGAATCAAGACCTCATCAGAGTCTTTTCAGAGCAGGTGGGACTGGAAGTCAGAGTAAGAGTGAAATAAAAAAGACAGAGAGAAAGGTGGACTTGTCCTTTACAGAGCTAACAGAGAGGGTGTTTCGGACTCAATAAAATGTTGATATTTTGAGTTTGGATGTTTTTGCTCTCACTTGGGAGATAGCTGAGTATATGTTTCTATGTTAAGAGTGAGTGGCAGGGACAAGACGGTGGGATGTCAGTAGAAAAGAGAGACTGAAGTAAAAAGAGTAGTGGTTGCCAGAAGAGTCCGGGGGTGTAGATGGCATGGTGCTCACAGTGCAGATGCTGGAGAGCAGGAGACACCTGAGCTGCTCGGAATTTAGAGGAGGGGGGAATTGATATGTAGCAGGGAAGGAATTAAAGAATGTGTTCACCTGATGACTTCAAGGTACCCAAAGCAAAGTTTTGTAAAAAGTGCTTGGAAGGCATGAAATGGTTTAATGGAAAAAGGTTAGGTTTCAGAAATGAATCAGTTAATCATTCTGAATAACGAAAAAGGAAAGACTCCAGAATTGTCAAATCTGCCTGTGTGTGTATGTGTGCATGCGTGTGCATGTGTACATGCTCAGTCGTGTCTGACTCTTGCAACCTCATGGACTATAGCCTGCAAGGCTCCTCTGTCCATGGGATTATCCAAACAAGAATACTGGAGTGGGTTGCCATTACTTCTTCAGGGGAATCTTCCCGACCCAGGGATCGAACCCAGGTCTCCTGCGTCTCTTGCGTTGGCAGGTGGATTCTTTACCAATGAGCCAATGGGGAAACCCAAATCTGCCCTTAAAGCTTCTCAAATAAGATCAATTCAATATCTTTTTAAATTAGTCGATATTAGTCTTAAGATATATGAGCATAGGTTTCCCCTGTGGCACTAGTGGTAAAGGACCCACCTGCCAGTGAAGGAGATGCAAGAGACAAGGGTTCAATTCCTGGGCTAGGAAGATCCCCTGGAGAGGGGAATGGCAACTCATTCCAGTATCCTTGCATGGATAATCCCAGGGACAGAGGAGCCTGATGGGTCACAGTCCATGGGTTCACAAAGAGTCAGACATGTCTGAGCACACTCAGCACAGATATAGCACAGCATATGAGCACAATTAAAGTTCAAAATAAAGTTCTTTGGACATAAAAATGTGACTATTTATGCCAGGTGTATGCATTTTTTGCATATTTTTTTAACAAGAACTTTTTCTTAGGCATGTAGATTTGGAGAAATGTAATCAGAGCTTAGTGAATTTCTCTTTTACTTCCCCTTCAAAATCTGGGATCATTTAGTTTAAAAACACATGAGTAATATAGACACTGCTGCTGCTGCTGCTGCTAAGTCGCTTCAGTCGTGTCCGACTCTGGGTGACCCCATAGACGGCAGCCCACCAGGCTTCCCCGCCCCTGGGATTCTCCAGGAAAGAACACTGGAGTGGGCTGCCATTTCCTTCTCTGCCTGGAGCAGGAGCTCCGCCTGTGGCAAAGGTCATGAGGAAGGAGGCTCGGCATACGCAAAGGCGGGATTGAGCCTCAGGAGTCCCCCTGGAAATTCTCGAGCATCTACCCCCAAAACCAGAGTCTGCCTATTTTCTGCTTTGTGCTCTCACCGACACCTCTGACTTTACGGGGGGGCTGTCCCCCACTACCTCTCTCTGAAAAAAGAGTTAACTTACAGCTCCAGTTAATAAAGTTCCTGGGTGTGATAGTGTTTCAACCTACAAACTCCTGTGGAAGTCCTCTAGCCTGCATGAATAGGTTTTTCCGGCCACATGTGATTGTTCAGAGCCTCCCAACTGTGAGAGGCATGAGATGTTCTAAACTGTCTAAATACAGATTCCTTTGAGCAGTTAAAAGATTGATTAAAAATTGTATTGGTGAAGGATTTTTCACTTGTTGGGCCAATGTTTGCTGCTAAGTTTCCATATCCCTTACCTGCTCTGTCCCTGGCAGTGTACTGATTAATATAATTGGTGTAAGTAGTAGCTTTAATGTTTGTAACCTTGGACCCTTGAGTTAATTCTTTTTCTTGTTATAGCCCACCACACCTTTGCCCTGTAGGAATGCAACTTTATCTAATGCTTTTGGAGGGTGGCACCTGACTAATCACCTTTAGAGAAAAATAAGTTTTCTGAAGAAAGGGTCTTAAA
>NW_011494628.1:4470412-4475638 GCF_000754665.1 Bison bison bison
TAAACTTTTGCATATGATAAGTTTGCAGGAAGAAAGCCTGGCTTACTGCATGACTCTACCCCTTCCCCCATTATCCTCTATGCATAACTTGAGGTATAAAAACTACTTTGGAAAATAAAGTGCGGGCCTTGTTCACCGAAACTTGGTCTCCCCATGTCGTTCTTTCTCTCACCTTCTGGCTGAATTATTCAGCCTCTTTTCTCCACTGAATTTCCTCACTGAGCTATCCTTATATCAGCCTCTTTTCTCCATTGAATTTCCTCACTGAGCTATCCTTATTTAACCACTCTTTATATCTTTAATTAAAATTTAATTAAGCAATTGTTTCCTGATCCTCGCCAACGCCGTCCCCACTTCGAATTCCCTGGATCCACCGGGGCTGGACCCCAGCACTTCTCCAATGCATGAAAGTGAAAAGTGGAAGTGAAGTTGCTCAGTCATGTCCAACTTTTAGCGACCCCATGGACCACAGCCTACCAGACTCCTCCATCCGTGGGACTTTCCAGGCAAGAGTACTGGAATGGGGTGCCAAATATAGACACTACTTTCCATTTATTACTCTTGTTCACACTACTTTCAACTTTTCATGTAATAAAGTGAAGTGTTATCAATTACTAGGGTAATAATGTTTCTTCATTTTCATGACTGATTTCCATTTAAAAGTCTATCTTTGAGCTAATTTAAAAATTAAGCTATCAACTAGTTGGGTGCAGGAACAGGATGCATATCATCTGACATTATAACAAAACTTTAATCAGCCAAGTGGATTCTTACACCATGGCCTGAAGACAGAAACAAACAAACAACAACAACAACAACAAATCCACACCTGGAGTAAAAATGCTAGGCCCATTTACGAGTTATTTTTGGTTCCTTGATTACAGTGAAATGTCGAAAGTACATATGTTTCAAACAGAAACAAATCCACACAGTATGGAGGCAAATCAAGCAAGATAGTGCTTCTAAAATTGATTGTAAATGTCACTACCCACTACCACCATTTCTTCTAACATAACCTTAGATAATGCAGTGCTTCCTTCTAAAGGCAGAATGATCTTGTTAGCTGAACTGGAGAGGTTCAGACCCAGAAGGCAAGCTTAAGAGGAAAAACCTATGAGCATTCATTCTGTGGAGACCGGGGGCTCCAGAAAAGCTTCAAGGCTCAAGAATTCAGAACTGTTCTCCCTCCCTACAAACTCAGACTCTGATACAACCAAAAACAGCCATTGCAATCCACATGCTTTTTAAACAATGTGTCCTCTTGTAATCTATTTTGATAGCCGTATTTATCTAATTTATTGTCTACTGCTTACTTTATTCAGAATTCACAGGGAGAAGTTAACAATTTATAGAAAATCTTTAAGAGACATAATTAGTATTTAATTTATCAGGTCTGTAAATCTACATTTTTCATATACTTTATTGGGGTTGTTTTAAGAGGAGCTTTTCTTTAATTATAAGTGTGTAGGAGTTGGGTACCACATTTTTAGTACCAAAAACACAAAAACTTTTTGGAAGACTATCCTCCTCTAGTATCAATGAGAAGTCTATAGAACCAGGTTTGAAAAAGTCATGAAAAACCATTAAAGTCCAGGCAGCCAGAAATACAGCCCAACCATACCTGTTAAGGAGTCTGGTCAGGATGCTGCTGCCGTTGCTGCTGGTCACTGCACATGATCATCACGGATGTGGACACCATGACCAATACTGACTGTGGAGGCCTGTTGACATGGAACCCTGCGACCTAACCCAGGGTACCATGGTCAGTGGCACAGCAAGACATCCAGGTCTTTCCCATCTATTTACATTACAGGCTCTGGATTCAATACCCTGGTGAGGACATGGGATGGACCAGGCTTATTTATTCATTCACTTTATAGCAGCCAAGGAGCTGGGGAAGGGAATATTTGCCTTTCTTCAGCCTCCATGGGATTCTCTCCAAGTAGGAAAGCTAGGTAGATGCCAGGTGGCTAATCATAGCAAAATCCACTATGGGCTACTACCCTGCATCCATAAATGTGTCCAACTGTTGCTGGGGATGATACAGAATTATCTTTTTACAGTAAAAAAAAAAAAAGAGGTAATGATTTTGTACAGAAAGGAGTGAGAAAGATTGTTAGGTCTCTTGGCGTTTTAATGCCTTGGAGGTAGTTCCAAATAACACTGCAAAGAGCTGTTGAGTGTATGGAAACTTTTTGCAAGAGAAATAAAGGCCAATTTTCACATTCTGAGCAATCTTCATAATTTGCACATTAAGGAGAAAATAAAGGTATAGTAACTGCATTAGAATAAAGGCTTAATGAGTTAATGTATAATAAATTAGCCTCTGTGGAGCCTGAAGAGAGAAGATGGAGCAGCTATGACACTCCCAGCTCTACCCCCAATCTTAGGAAGCTTTCAGGCCCAAGGCAGACTTTTACAGAGAGAGAGGAGCCTCAGGAGTGTACTCCATCTGACCTGCCTCAGTAAGGGACAAAATGGAAGAATCACCTTCTTACATTCAATGAGAGAGTCAAATCTTCTCTACGGTCCCCAGATTCATCTGTTCATTCACTCATCCATCCATTTATGCAATGACACGCATTGGTGAGTAAGGGGGACATAATCCTTCTTTTCTTTCTGACTGGTTTCTTTTCCAATATTCCTACCCCTCCCCTCCTGTGGACTCAGTGGGCCTGAGTTTGAGCAAACTCCAGGAGATAGGAAAGACAGGGAAGCCTTGTGTGCTGTAGTTCATGGAGTCGCATGGAGTCAGACATGACTGAGCAACTGAACAACAACAACCTCCTATGGACATCGAAGTACACTTCTTTGGAAGAGCATGCAATGCATTCTTATGAAGTGAGTACAGATGAAGCAGAAGGACTATACATTGATAGATTTGGATCAAGAGAATACTCAGTTCACCCCTGAAGAACAGTCTAATCTGTCATAGTTTTAAACAGGTCTTCTTTTACCCAGTCAGGTAATAATCTCACACATTGGATTAGGAAGATGGAAACTATTTTTAAAATTCAACTTGCTTATATAAACTATCCTTTTGCCTCTAAGAGTTTGCATTGGTCAAGAGGACAAGTAGTCCAAACAAGTCAGAACACTTTTAGTCCCATCTGCCAGTGGATATCCTCCTAATAAACTGTCCCTTCTCCAGTCTCTGCATGTTGTAACTCTGATTTAAAATGACAATTAAAGCATTCCCTGGTGGCTCAGAAGGTAGAGAGTCCACCTGCAATGCAGGAGACCTGGGTTAAATCCCTGGGTTGGGAAGATCCCCTGGAGGAGGGCCTGGCAACCCACTCCAGTATTCTTGCCTGGAGAACCCCCATGGACAAAGGTGCCTGGCAGGTTACAGTCCATGGGGTTGCAAAGAATTGGACAGGACTGAGTGACTAAGCACATAGCAAAGCATGTGATGAAGGTGACATGAGGCATCAATAGATTCTTTCAATTTTTTTTTAAAGAATAATATTTGAATAATATTTTATATATCTTCCTAAAGGCTTTATCCTGTGCCAGACACTAATCAAAACATTGGTGACTGAATTGTAGGGCTTACATTCAAAAGTCATCTATACTGACATGGATTTGCTACAGAAAAGGACAATTAGACAAATAAAGTTACAAACAATGGATCTACGAAGATAACTGATTTGTAAGTCAAGAAACACCTGGAGTAACAGGCAAATTTGGCCTTGGAATATGGAATGAAGCAGGGCAAAGACTAATAGAGTTTTGCCAAGAAAATGCACTGGTCATAACAAACACCCTCTTCAAACAACACAAGAGAAGACTCTATACATGGACATCACCAGATGGTCAACACCAAAATCAGATTGATTATATTCTCTGCAGCAAAACATGGAGAAGCTCTATACAGTCAGCAAAAGCAAGACCAGGAGCTGACTGTGGCTCAGATCATGAACTCCTTATTACCAAATTCAGACTGAAATTGAAGAAAGTAGGGCAAACCACTAGACCATTCAGGTATGACCTAAATCAAATCCCTTATGATTACACAGTGGAAGTGACAAATAGATTTAAGGGCCTAGATCTGATAGATAGAGTGCCTGATGAACTATGGAATGAGGTTCGTGACATTGTACAGGAGACAGGGATCAAGACCATCCCCATGGAAAAGAAATGCAAAAAAGAAAAATGGCTGTCTGGGGAGGCCTTACAAATAGCTATGAAACGAAGAGAAGCGAAAAGCAAAGGAGAAAAGGAAAGATATAAGCATCTAAATGCAGAGTTCCAAAGAATAGCAAGAAGAGATAAGAGAGCCTTCTTCAGCGATCAATGCAAAGAAATAGAGGAAAACAACAGAATGGGAAAGACTAGAGATCGCTTCAAGAAACTTAGAGATACCAAGGAAACATTTCATGCAAAGATGGGCTTGATAAAGGACAGAAATGGTATGGACCTAACAGAAGCAGAAGATATTAAGAAGAGGTGGCAAGAATACACAGAAGAACTGTACAAAAAAGATCTTCACGACCCAGATAATCACGATGGTGTGATCACTGACCTAAAGCCAGACATCCTGGAATGTGAAGTCAAGTGGGCCTTAGAAAGCATCACTACGAACAAAGCTACTGGAAGTGATGGAATTCCAGTTGAGCTATTCCAAATCCTGAAAGATGATGCTGTGAAAGTGCTGCACTCAATATGCCAGCAAATTTGGAAAACTCAGCAGTGGCCACAGGACTGGAAAAGGTCAGTTTTCATTCCAATCCCAAAGAAAGGCAACGCCAAACAATGCTCAAACTACCGCACAATTGCACTCATCTCACACACTAGTAAAGTAATGCTCAAAAATTCTCCAAGCCAGGCTTCAGCAATATGTGAACTGTGAACTTCCGGATGTTCAAGCTGGTTTTAGAAAAGGCAGAGGAACCAGAGATCAAACTGCCAACATCCGCTGGATCACGGAAAAAGCAAGAGAGTTCCAGAAAAATATCTATTTCTGCTTTCTTGACTATGCCAAAGCCTTTGACTGTATGGATCACAATAAACTGTGGGAAATTCTGAAAGAGATGGGAATACCAGACCACCTGATCTGCCTCTTGAGGAATTTGTATGCAGGTCAGGAAGCAACAGTTAGAACTGGACATGGAACAACAGACTGGTTCCAAATAGGAAAAGGAGTACGTCAAGGCTGTATATTGTCACCCTGATTATTTAACTTATATGCAGAGTACATCATGAGAAACGCTGGACTGGAAGAAA
>NW_011494628.1:4475738-4499515 GCF_000754665.1 Bison bison bison
TATATTGTCACCCTGATTATTTAACTTATATGCAGAGTACATCATGAGAAACGCTGGACTGGAAGAAACACAAGCTGGAATCAAGATTGCCAGGAGAAATATCAATCACCTCAGATATGCAGATGACACCACCCTTATGGCAGAAAGTGAAGAGGAACTCAAAAGCCTCTTGATGAAAGTGAAAGTGGAGAGTGAAAAAGTTGGCTTAAAGCTCAACATTCAGAAAACAAAGATCATGGCATCCGGTCCCATCACTTCATGGGAAATAGATGGGGAAACAGTGGAAACAGTGTCAGACTTTATTTTCGGGGGCTCCAAAATCACTGCAGATGGTTACTGCAGCCATGAAATTAAAAGATGCTTACTCCTTGGAAGGAAAGTTATGACCAACCTAGATAGCATATTGAAAAGCAGAAACATTACTTTGCCAACAAAGGTCCGTCTAGTCAATGCTATGGTTTTTCCTGTGGTCATGTATGGATGTGAGAGTTGGACTGTGAAGAAAGCTGAACACCGAAGAATTAATGCTTTTGAACTGTGGTGTTGGAGAAGACTCTTGAGAGTCCCTTGGACTGCAAGGAGATCCGACCAGTCCATTCTAAAGGAGATCAGTCCTGGGTTTTCTTTGGAAGGAATGATGCTAAAGCTGAAACTCCAGTACTTTGGCCACCTCATGCGAAGAGTTGACTCATTGGAAAAGACTCTGATGCTGGAGGGCTTGGGGGCAGGAGGAGAAGGGGACGACAGAGGATGAGATGGCTGGATGGCATCACTGACTCAATGGATGTGAGTCTGGGTGAACTCCGGGAGTTGGTGATGGACAGGGAGGCCTGGCGTGCTGCGATTCATGGGGTTGCAAAGAGTTGGACACGACTGAGCAACTGAACTGAACTGAATGCAAGGAAGAACTGATCTATAATGAGAAACTAAGCTAATAACAATAACAATGACTGTTAATGTTTACTGAGTTCTTGCTACATTCTCACATTATTCTAAGCTATTGTGCCATATATCATTCAATTTCACTATCTCCTGGTGAGGTATAGAGTGAAAGTGTTCAGGGCCCTGTATTCCATTTGTTGAAGCTGTAAGGTTGATCTATGTTGGTTCTCCATTTAATCACAGAATTAGGGGAGAAAAATGGTTATTTTAACCAGTGTTGATGGGCTTAGAGGATGGTGGGCTAAGTCCAGAGATGTGGAAGGCAGAAAATGTGACCCATGAATTGCCATGGCTGAAAAGAAAGACAAACACTGTGAGATAAGAAAACCTAGGCAATACAGGGAGCTTGACCATGCCTTGAAATAAAGGTAAGAAAGAAGGGTCCATGGAGAACATGATAGGGATTCATCATTTGGACCAAACCAGAGAAGAGACCAGCAAGATAATATGCAGAGAGAGAAATGTGACTGGTGTGGTTCCTGGGGAGGGGTGAGTGCTGGAAATAAGCTTAGGTTTTCATGGGTCAGGTAGGAGGAGTCAGAGCTAAGCACAGATATAAACAAGGGCAGAGAAAAAAAGAGAATAGACACAGGAATATATATAGAGAGAACCAGCAGGCTAACTTGCCAGATTGGACGTGGGTGTGGAAAAACAACAAAAGAAGATGGCTCCAAGGCTAAACTGGCAAGATGTATTTTGGTGTCTGCAGAAATATGTCCATTGAGCTGCCCTTTCTTTATTCACTACTCTTTTTTTTTTTTTTTTCTGTTTGTTTTCTTTTCTTTTTTTTAATTTTATTTTATTTTTAAACTTTACAATATTGTATTAGTTTTGCCAAATATCGAAATGAATCCGCCACAGGTATACCCGCGTTCCCCATCCTGAACCCTCCTCCCTCCTCCCTCCCCTACCCTCCCTCTGGGTCGTCCCAGTGCACCAGCCCCAAGCATCCAGTACCGTGCATCGAACCTGGACTGGTGACTCGTTTCATACATGATATTATACATGTTTCAATGCTATTCTCCCAAATCTCCCCACCCTCTCCCTCTCCCAGTGTTCACTACTCTTGTTATCTGGTCCTGTATCAACAGCATCCAACTAATTTTTCAAGCTGTTCCACTTTGCACCTTCTATGTATGCTGATATTTTATTGCTCGCATTTCTCAGTTGTTAGAGCTGCATTGCAACCATTCTCTGCCCAATGTTATTTAATTCAAACCCTAAACATCCAAAGGTTGTTTAGCCAGATTCTCCCCTCCACAGAAGGCATAGAGATCTCAAGGCTGATAGTGGCTCAGATAGCTTCAGAGTTCACTTTCTGAGAAAGCTGCAGCCCAAGAGGGCAAGAAAAGTGTCTGGAGAATCAAACAGTTCTTCTGGGAAGGATCAGAGAACCAGGAGGCCAGGATGCTTACAGTAGTCTGAATAACTTGCCAAAGATATCATGTTCTGGTCCTTGGAATCTGTGATTAATAGCTTTTATGGCAAAAAAAAAAAAAAGAACTAGTCAAATGTGATTAGATTAAGGATCTAGAATTGGGGAGATTATCCTGGATTATTTTGATGAACTAAATGTTATCACAAGTGACCTTATAAGAGAGAAAGGGAGAAATATGAGCACAGAGGAGAAGGTCCTATGATGGCAGAGCAGAAGCTGAATTCTAAGCCATGGAATGCTGGCACCATCAGAGGCTGAAAGAAGCAAGGACTAGATTCTTCCCTGGAGCCTCCTTAAGGAACAGCCCTGCCACCACCTTGATTTTGGACCCTAAGACTCATTTTAGATTTCTAGCCTCCAATATTTCAAGAGAATAAAATTCCATTGTTTTAGTAATTTGTCACTGCAGCCATAAGATCCTACTGCTAGGCTTTTTCCTCAGTTGGCTGAGGTAGACAGTTTAGCCCAATTATTAAAGAAAACGAATACTCCTCTAGCTATATCAGCTTTCCAATAGTGGTCCAAAGAAAAGACAACTTTCATGTTTTCCTCAAGAACCTAAACTAGTACACATACAGATTTATTTTCTCCACGCTCTCCTTCTCTTCATTCCTATCCTCAACCCCCAAGTACTCAGCTACCTAACTACACCCCCAGTTTGCTCTTCCCAGTGTATTGCCAGTTCCTACTCACCTCCCTGCCTCTGCTCATGCAAGATCTCCCTTCAGAGCCAGACCTGTGCTGTTCTTTGTTCTCCATTCTTAAAATGCCCATACATCCTTTGAGATAGGAGAAAATTTCCTTCCTTCCAATCCCTCCTTTTATCAAGAAAACGAGTTGCTCTCTCCTTTGCATTCCCATGGCTTGAGATCACTAAGCACAAACCACGCCCTATTCATCATGGACTCACCAGAGGCTGAGCTCCCTGATGATGGAGACTTTTGTATCCTCCTCCCCAGCAATGAACTTGCCGTGTGTTGGGTATTAAGGGGATATATGAGTGAATTAAGACATGAACCTTTCTTTTCTCCCTGGAGTCCACATTCCACACTCTGATTTTTTTCTTCTCCCACACTTTAAAAACCAAGTTTATCTGCCCCATTTTTTTTTTCCATTTAACATCTTTAAGTTAAATGGGAAACTCTTTCCTTAAATTTAGTTATCAAATTCACACTACATGAGAAAATGACATGGTAACTGCAGTGACAGCATGTCAGGTTAAACCAAAAGGTTGATAATTCTATCTTTTCAAAAAACTCTTCTAAAGCCAAGTTTTGTTCCAGATGAAATTTGATCCTTCTGGTCACAACAATTCCAATCCGCCACCTTCTACTGCCTAGTAGTTCTATTTCAGTCTGATATAACTGAATACAAATAGATACATTCAGTTCTATTTCATGTGTATATATACATATGTAATTGTACAGCTACAGATTCTATGGGGCTTCCCTGGTGGCTCAGTGGTAAAGAATATGTCTGCAAATGTAGGAAACACAGATTCAATACCTGGGTCATGAAGACTCCCTGGAGAAAGAAATGGCAACCCACTCCAGTATTCTTGCCTAGGAAATCCCATGGACAGAGGAGCCTGGTGGTCTACAGTCCATGGGGTTACAAAAGATTTGGACATGACTTAGTGACTAAACAACAACAATAGATTCTATAGATATATTAGACATGTCCTATATCTAGTGCCTGTAGTCACATGAGGCATATACGCAAGGTATGAGTCGATGCATTTATGCATCAATATTAAATGGGGAAGGAAGCATAGGTTTAATTTAACGTTCTGTTGTTTATTCTTTGCATGGCCTTAGAAAAATTCTTCAAAATGAGTTTTAGTTTCTATAACTGTAAAATGGGGATAAGTAGCTATATTTTAAGGTTATAATGAGAACTATCAGACCTAGGTAATAAAGCCTAACATATACTGAGTGTTCACTAAATGATATCTATCATTAATACCCCCCTTAAATGTTCCTTATTCTTTAGAAGGTTGCCTCTACATGGTATGTCCTTACACATGTCCTGAAAACGAGTGTGGTATTATGAACAGATCATTAATGGCAGAAACCAACACAGCACTATAAAAATTTTTTAAAATTTATACATTTAAAGAAAAAAAGAAGTTGAGTGATATACAAATATCTTCAATCCCTCCTAGTACGGCTGACTCCCCTGGACATCTGCCCAGTGAGATTCAGCCTCTTATTTCAACTCTTCTCTAAGTCATTTTAGATCTAGTCTTCTTCACCATCATTCTAATCATTAACAGCTTATTAGCATCACACTATAAGTGATTCAAAATTGCCTAATATGTTAGACCTTATTCTCTGGAAATTTAAATTTGGAAAGGTCACAGTGATGGAACAGACTATTTTATGGGAGTCAGAAAAGCAGGGTTCATTAAAAACTAGAAAATCCATATGAGTGGACACAAAAGAGAAAAATCTGAGTCAGAACGAAGACCTTCTAATGAGCCACTGCCTGCTGCCTGCTTTCCCAACGACCTGAGATCCTTAGGGCCAAGGCGAAGGTTACCTGAGCCTTTTAACAAGGCTAGGCTAGTCCAGGTCCTAGATCTTTCTGATGTATAGTCTGGAGAATGGGTTGAGAAGGGCTGAACAGGAGATTGAGAGGAAACCTGTAAGAACAAATGACAGATTTCACAATATACATTATAAACGGCTCAGGCAGGGAAGGGCAAAGGGTATAAAGCCTTCTAAGGCTGAGCAGTAGCAGAAAGTTTGGAGTTCGTTATGGAAAAGGCTAGTGGAGAGGTGGGAAAAAAGGAAAAGGAAAGACCAATGTGGTGGAATCAGATCCACTTGAAAGTTCTTTCAAAGATGCAGGTGAAAAATCAATTTCTTCTTATTTCTGCTTGGACACTAATTGAGCCTCTCCAACTTGACCTCCTTGAGAAGCAGAAGCCTCTGGTTTTACCAGAGTTATACATGAAAACAGAGAATGCATAAATTAGTACTTAGTGTAACCTGAGCCATTCAAGAATCCTATAGGCTGATACTCCAGTGCCACATGTTGAAGCCAGACACCAGCAAGGGTGGACCCTGGGGAATTAATCTCTTTCAAGGTCAATGTCCTGACCTTTTCTTCTTAAACAGCATTAAACGCAGGTACCTTATTTAAGTATGCCTTTTCAGAGTCTTGGTCCCAGCCTTGTGTCTTAACTATAGCTCTAAATTTCATTCAAGACTAACTCTGCTGATTTTCAAAACTGACCTCTGGCTTCTCTGCCTCTTTGAGTGGCTCTTATCCTTCTGGTCTCAACTGCTCAGGACTGGGCTAGACCTAAGCCCCAGAAATCTTCCTCAGGTAACCTTTACCCTGAGGTTCTCAGATAATGTGAATGTTTTAATTAATCCAGGGCAGCTTCATGGAGGGAAAGGAATCTCATAAACTATTTGAATGAGAGCTTAGATTTTTAAGGAAAGACTAGAACACAACTCAAAATAATTTCATTACTATGAGTTTGAATGTGGGTGCTGTAAGGTTAGAATGGATTCAGAATGGGGTTCTGTGCAAACCTTCCTTAGAATGAAAGTAAAAGCTAGTGAGGAGGAAACAATAAGAAATAATTCACATTCTGGTCCCTCAAGTGGTTCTTTTCCTCAATTGATATGCATTCCACTTCTCTGGGGGTAACTTTGCTCCCTGGCTAAGAGACCAGTAGACAAATGAGCCCCATTTTCCTCTACCATCAAAAACAGCAAATGATTCATTAAGCCAAGAGCTGGGGTGTCTTGGGTCTGGTTGAAAGTGATAGCAGGCTGGAGAAAATGCAACAGCTGTCTTCCATTTTCTATAGAACTCTTGCTGGAATTTTTTTTTTTTTTTTGCCTTGCTTTTTATTTAAAAATGTTGCCAAAATGCTGCTGCTCTGCCTGCTCATCCTTGACCCAGGCATTTTGTGTGGGAGTGATTGAAGTGGGCAATTAGATTCCCCTCTTAGTTCCTCTTCATATTCCTTTGGTAGACATTTATTTCTTCACTGTGCAATAAAAAAGGATTTTTGAACAGGAGGAAAAAAAAAAACTCATTTCATTTTATCCTATTTGGATCCAGGATTGATCATGGATATGTGTGTTTCCTGATACACTGGTGATATTAGACAGTAAAAGAGAAGAAGCATTTTGATTAGGGGGAATTCGAGAAAAAATAAGAATATCCCCTTAGTCTCTGGGGCTACTGGCACCCTTAATTGTTCTGCCCCATGCACTTCACCAGTGAAAGAGAAAAATGTCCAAAACCACATGTTTTCAAATATACTAATTATAAGTGTTCTACACTGAGCCTTCAACTGAACATAAACAGCATATCAAATTGTGTTCATCCATTCATCTCTAACTTTGTCGATAATAACGCCAAAATGTAAATATGTCTCTCCCTAACCATAGGTGGGGCTTCCCCAGTGACTCAGCAGCCTGCAATGAAGGAGACCTGGGTTGGATTCCTGGGTTAGGAAGATCCCCTGGAGAAGGGACAGGCTACCCACTCCAGTATTCTTGGGCTTCCCCAGTGGCTCAGCTGGTAAAGAATCCGTCTGCAATGCGGGAGACCTGGGTTCAATCCTTGGGTTGGGAAGGTCCCCTGGAGAAGGGAACAGCCACCCACTCTAGTATTCTGGCCTGGAGAATTCCATGGACTGTATAGTCCATGAGGTTGCAAAGAGTCAGACACGACTGAACAACTTTTACTTTCTCTTAACCATAGGCGCACAAGTTCTCCATCAATGTTCTCCCCTCAAACTCCACATTTTATCACTACCCCTCCTTCTTGGTCCATGCACTCTCTTAGTTGCAAGGATACTGAATGAGAAAGTAATGCTCTGGAGTTTATATTTTCAATGCTACCCAGGTTTACTACGGAAAGAATGGGACTTGATCCTCTCAGCCTCCAAAGTGCTCTGATATCTGAAGCCACACTTCATAGATTTCAAATGCTTTCCTGTTGAGCCCCAAACATGTTTAATCAGTGTGCTGCGGTTTTGTGGTCCTTCATTTCCCAAATCTGCTTGATGTACCAGTAGATAAGACCTACATTTAAATCCAACAAATAGATATTTTCATCTTAAATTACCAGGACCAATTTAAAGACATCATAGAGAAAAGGCTTTCCTGCTTACTGTTGGTGTTCTCTTTGCAGAGTTGGCTGCTCCTGCCAGCCTCCACTGCAGAAGAGAATCATGTGAAGAAGGGGGAGATCTGGTCAAGTCTGCATATGTTGTTTTAGCACCTGACACTCTTGTACACTCACACTGTGTAACTAGTGCCTTGTGCTCAGTACTCTATCCATGGCCCACTGGAAGAACCTGACTAAAGATCATCACTGCAGCGTACAAAGAGGGGGCAGTGCTCAGTCACATGGACATGTCCATCAGGATCTCTGAGGCTGAAAGGACTGCTCATGAAGAACTAATACGTGTGTGTGTGTGTGTGTGTGTGTGTGTGTGTGCGTGCACGCTCAGTCGTGTCTGACTCTTTGTGACCCTATGGACAGGAAAGAATACTGAAGTGGGTTGCCATTTCCTCCTACAGGGGATCTTCCTGACTCAGGGGTTTGAACCAGTGTTTGGCAGGTGGATTCTTTACATCTGAGCCACCTGGGAAGCCCCACAGAAATGGCAACCCACTCCAGTATTCTTGCCTGGAAAATCCCATGGACAGAGGAGCCTGGAGGGTTATAATCCATAGGGTCACAAAGAGTCAGACACAACTGAGCACACACTCACACACACAAACACCCCCTCACACACACACAAACACACCCCCACTCACACACACACACACCCTTTCCTTCTTGAGAAGTCATCCTTTTACAAATAAAATTACATACAAGCTATAGATAGAGTGGTGTTCTAATCTCAGTCTGTACTCTCTCCTGTTACCACTCTTCCCTAAGCTTCCTCATCTTCTAACATCCGTTGCCCTGTGTTTACGGGATGTAAATCAATTAAATTTAAGTCCAAACTAAAGAGAAGACTCTTGAGAGTCCCTTGGACTGCAAGGAGATCCAACCAGTCCATTCTAAAGGAGATCAGTCCTGGGTGTTCTTTGGAAGGAATGATGTTAAAGCTGAAACTCCAGTACTTTGGCTACCTCATGCGAAGAGTTGACTCATTGGAAAAGACTCTGATGCTGGGAGGGATTGGGGGCAGGAGGAGAAGGGGACGACAGAGGATGAGATGGCTGGATGGCATCACCGACTCGATGGACGTGAGTTTGAGTAAACTCCGGGAGTTAGTGATGGACAGGGAGGCCTGGCGTTCTGCGATTCATGGGGTTGCAAAGAGTCGGACATGACTGAGCGACTGAATTGAACTGAACTGAAAACAACTGCTAGGGTAAACCTGCTGCCAAAATTCTTCTGAAACAAATAGCACCAATACAATGCTTTGCCTGGAAGACTTTTGATAAATATGCCTTGAATCAGCAAACATTTTAAAATAAATGAATATTAATAATTCTTTGCATCCATCCATGGTTTGGGTTATCTGTCATACTAGATTATTTTCTCCATTTATCCCTTCTTTTGGTTAGGTCATTGAAAATGTACTACAATCTGAGTTGTCCTAAGAGCCCATAAAATAAGAATCAGAATGTTGGGAAGGAAAATGGATTATCTGCTTCACAAAATCTGTGTGTTATCTTACAGGGCTCTCTCTTTTATGTCCACATGAGAGGCTAGATAACCTTGGAGGGAAATCAGAACGCTCTACACCATCCAGTGGTTCTAATTTTTTAAAAAGTTGTGAAGGAAATAACATTATTAAATGCCTACAACATGCCTTTGCTTTTACATATATTATCTTGCTTAACACTCAACACATCCTTGGGTAGTATATTTAAAAAAAAAAAAAGAAAGAAAAAGAACTGAGACTCAGAAAAAGTAAGTGGAGGAACTAATTTAAAAATAGCTCCCAATCTGGCAAGGCTAGCTATGCTCAGCATTTGTGGAAACTGTTTGTACAGACTACACATGCCTGAGAGTTACTACTGATATTGCTTTATTGAAGGTTTAGTATGGCCAGACACCATTCCCAGTGGTTTATATGGATTTACTCATGAGATAGGAACTGTATGGTCTCTACTTCATACGCAGAAAATATAGGACAGAGAGGTTAAAAACTTGTCCCAAATCACACAGCTAGTGAGTAGTAGGTCCAGGATTTAGACTCCAGAAACCTAACTCCAGAACTTATGTTTATAAATGCTGTCTTATAGAGCTCCTCAGAAGGGACAAAACAGATAAATGACTATCTGAATAGGTGGTAATTGCAGCAAAGCAATCAGAAATAAGGCTGGCTCTAGGTTTTACTCATTCTGTGCACCAGTTGATATCTTTGGGGACAAGGTCTTTTGCTCTCTCTCTCTCTCTCTCATTTGAGGTACTGTCCAGCAGAACTTTCTGCAATGATGGGAGTGTTCCATATTTGCTATACTATCCAATATGATTAGCACTGGTTACATGTCCCTACTGAGCATCTGAAATTTTACTAGAGCAACTGAGGAGTTGAATTTCTAACTATGCTTAATTTTAATGAATTTAAATTTAAATAGTTACATGTCTTGAATTGGCTGTATTGACTGTAGAGTGCAACTGGAGAGACTCCAATGAAATGATAACGGCTATGGTAAGACCTAATATTTGTTGAGCATCTATTAGCCCATTCAAGCCTCAGACAATTCTGCGTGGTAAGTACTACAATCATCCCCGCTGTACAGATGTAGGAAACTTATTTTACATAGTGTAACTGGCTTGTCCTATCCCATGTAGCATGTAAATGCAACAGATAGGAATAGAAATTTAGGGTTGTAAAAATTGATCTAAGGGAAAAAAAAGCAAAGATTCTTAGAGCATGAAAATTAATTTAAAAGGCTGAGGCACTTTTGTTCTGCTAAATATTTTCCCAGGGTCTGGCTCTTAGTTTTAGTAAATGCTCAATAAAAACATGTTGAATGAAAGAGTGAATAAATATATAGCTATAATCTTGGTCTATTATACAAAGGATTGTAGCCAATTGTCCTTCATCTTTGCTAAGAATAGCTAGAAGATTTAGACAAGATGGAAAAAACTTCCTGACACTGAAATGTGTTTCTGGAGGATATTAAAATTTATATTCTGAAAGTATGTAAAAATAAGATTTCTTCTGATCAAAATGTAATGAATTTGATTTCCCACTTACAGAATAAAGAACTGATTAAGTTCATCCTTCATACCTCTGAAATAATCATTCATTGTTAAATGTTAAAAGAACCTATCCTAGCATATAAAGCATGACAAGCACTTCCTGAACCAAAGCAATTTCTGAAAAGATATTCTTGCCAAACGTATTTCACTTGGGGACTGAGTCACAAAGAGGGCACATTTATTCCCTAATTATAGGTCTGTTGATTAAGAAGGTTACAACAAATCATTTTTGGGTTATTTAAAACAGTATACATTTTACACCTCTCTTAGCTTCATTTATAAAACTCCTTGGACTAAAAGCATCCATGGTCTCCATCTAGTTTTAATGAGAGCATTTCCACATGCTTTGTGATCCTCAAACAGTTACATGGTCATTTACTAACACTGACTTGAAAAGGTAATGGGTGCTTTAAAGGAAATACGACTACTGAGGCACTGCTATTGAAGTCAGCATCTTCTAAGTGACTGTGTTGCACACACCTTTCATCCCCTGGTCTGTGATGTTCTGGAGCAGCGATCGTATCTGTCGTGATGATGATTATCACCCTCAGGGCTGGTATGGAACCTCTGGTGAGTAGATCTTCCACAAAATATGTTGGATGAATGAGTGAAAAAAATTCCAAGATGGCGAAATACATTACATTTTTTCTGTTTTTCTTTAGGTGAGAAATCTGAGTCCAAGGAAAATTAAAATTTTCTCTACAGCATCAACAAGACAACAATAGGATATTAAGCACTGATATAAAAAGGGATGAAATCTCTAGAAACTGCCCCATTCCATTAGCTTTTAAATATGCCCTTCTTTTGGGACTTCCTGGTGGTCCAGGGTCTAAGACTCTGAGTTCCCAATGCTGGGGGCCTGGGTTCAATCCCTGTTCAGGGAATTAGATCCCAGATGCTGCAACTAAAGATCCCTGATGTTGCAATGAAGATGCCACAGCAAAGATCAGAGAAGCCCCAGCAAGCCATGTAAATAAATGAAAATATTTTTAAAATATGCCCTTCTTTGAGAAGTTTCTGAATCAGCCAAGGTTGAGTCAGGAAACAGCACCTAAGGCGTTTCAATGACTTTATTGTTGGGTATGGATTTCACAGGTGATGGAAAAGCCAAGGAGCCTGTAGGGGTGGGGGCCGTGGCAGCCAAGAGACTAGAAAAAGCACGAGCTTATAGGAAGAAGTCAGTGTTTCCAGTGCCAAGGAGCCGGGCCACCTGGAGGAAGCTGGAACAGTTGGCTTGCCAAGCAGGTCTGGCAGCCATGCAGGAGACTCAGCAGTTAGTGCTGCAAACCCCACGCTGAGCAGAGAGATGACAGAGAAAGACCGTGATTTATCTCCTCATCTGACCCTTACGTTTTCCACCTTGCCTCCCTACTGGCTTCACTGGAAGCCAGGAGGCAAGGGATCCTGGGAAATATTGCTCCCTGAGTTTTACTACAGAGAAGAGTAGGACAGAAAATGCATGTAGAGAAAACAGGCAGACAACCCATACATCTGCTTTTATGCTTTCTGACACAGGTAGCTTCTTCCTCCTATGTATCTGTACAGCACACTACACAGAAAATTATTATAACACTCATTTCATAGTATGCTTTGCTTACACATCTGTATCGACTTTTATCTCTTGATTTCCCCAGCACCAGTACTGGGGCATTGCAACATTTGAATAAAAGATTTTTGAATGAATGGCTAAATAAATGATTGATTTCATTCAATTTCAACAAAGGCTTACTGAGCATTGACATTGGACCACAATGTTCTGGTTGATGCCACCTACGAGCTTTCATTCACAGAATGTTCTGAAAAGCCTACCGTCTATTACATATTCCTTGCCACAAACTGTCAATTCTTATCAACGAACCGATTGTTGGCAGTGTGTGTTATGGCCCATCAGCACAGATAGTGAGCTTATTTCCATGGTAATGAGTATTAAACTTCAACATATATGAAGCCTGGCATTACACATGGTGCTCACCACTGTGTGGCGACAAGGGTGAAAATTCATGCCCGTCTCTTCAAGGAGCTTGAACTTTGCCAGGGGCATGGAAAGACACATCCAGAGACCATTTTGGTGCCTTGCTGAGTTAGAGTTATACACAGGATGCTGTGGAGTTAGAACTGGCACTTCTCCCAGGCTGGGAATTCAGGGAAGTTTCTGGAATCATGAAAGGGGACTAAGTGTGAATCAGTAAAGATAGAAAGGGACGAGCATGAGCATGGGCCTCCCAGGTGGCTCAGTGCTAAAGCATCCACCTGCTAATGCAAGAGATACGGGTTGAATTCCTGGGTCCAGAATATCCCCTAGAGGAGGAAATGGCAACCCACTCCAGTATTCTTGCCTGGGAAATCCCATGGACAGGGAGTCTTGTGGGCCACAGTCCATGGGATGACAAAAGAGTCAGACATGACTTAGCAACTAAACAACAATAATAAACAGCCTGAACACAGGCAGAGTTGTAAAACTGATTTATACATGTTGCTCACTATGACTGGACAAGAGGCTAGAGGCTAGATGGAGTCAATATTGTAAACACCTAGTCTGAAGGCAGTGGGGAGAAACTGGTGTCACATGGTTCACTCTGGCCACAGCATGGAAGATTAACAGTGAGTAACACTGGATACAGTAACAAAGGTAATACAGATCCTACAGAAACAGGCAGGCAAATACCAAAGCCCATACCATACATTCTGCTTCTAGGAATGCAAACCTGACAACCAACTAAACCACCACTTTTTAAAGTTTTTATATGCCAATAAACGGTTTTCAACTTCCAAAATCTCATGTCAGAATGTCATTTTGTATCTATGTCTGTGTGTGTGTTCCACACTATTTTTATAACAGGTCCATAATTATAATCATTTAGCAAGGATGGATTCAGGCCCTACCATGTCCCAAGTGCTGGTGTGAAAGTCAGTCCCAGGGTTGGGAGGGAGACAGATAATCTGCTGGGCACCTCACCAAGTTGGGGACAGCTCATGGGAAGATGCTGTCAGCACTGAGACTTCTAACATCCTATGGTTCCCTCTGGTCATAGAACTATAACTACTTTCTCCTTGAACTTTGTAACATCTGTTTTCTTAAAGTGTGGGGTATGTCTGATTACATCTAACATTCTTTCTCTCAGTACAAAAATTGCTCAAGGACTTCCTTGTCAGTCCAGTGGTTAAGACTTCATGATTCCAATACGGGGGGCCTGGGTTTGAACACTGGTGGTGGGGTAACTAAGATCCCATGTGCTGTACGGTTGAGGCCAAAAAATTAAAAAAAATAAAAATCTCTCAATGATGTGGTCACGTTCTCCTAAGTTTTCATTAATTTCCCCTACAGTCAGTAGCAAGTTCTTCCCTTATTTCCAGGTAATAGGAATTAATTCCACTCACAGTTGCACTCTTCTTTCTACGTACTGAGCTCTACACCCCTGCCAAAAAAAAAATAAGAAGAATTTATTAGATATTCTGGAGATGGTGACTATCTTATCAGTTTTGTTTATCTGGTTTCTGGCCCATAGCCATGGTCTATAAAATGGTTAGCCCAATTTAATAAACTAAGTTGTATTTTAAAAATTCAATTTCTTCACTGAATAGGCAGGATTCCCCGTGTCCAATCACTTTTTTCCTTACCTTTGAGCCAATTTTGTATTTTAAAACAATTTTTAAAGCTATTTTTATTATCCCACACCAAGTTGGACATGCTGTGCTATATGCCACCATGATTGCAACGTTTTTATGGCCTGTTATAGGCTGAATTATGTCACCCAAAAGACTAGTGGAGTCCTAACTCCCAGCCCCAAGGCATGGGGCCCCATTTGGAAACAAGCTTAGTAAATCATCAAGTAAGGCTGCAGGCATGAGAATAATATGTAAACCAGTGTAAGTGCTAACCTTGAAAATACTGAAATCTGGACACGGACACATTTAACAGGAAGAATATCACGTGAAAATGAAGCCAGAGATCAGAGTGGTGCTTCTATAAGCCAAGGAGTGACAAAGACTGCCAACAAACCATGAGAATCTAGGAGAGATGCATAGGACGGATTCTACCCCACAGACCCCAAAAAGAACCAGCCCTGCCCACTCCTTCATCTCAGACTTCCAGTCTCCAAGACAGTAAGACAATACATTTCTGTTGTTTAACTACCCAGTGTGTGGTACTTTGTGACAGCAGCTCCAGGAAATGAATACAGAGCCCTCCGGGCATATCAGTTACAATTCTTATCTCTTCTTTAGTTAAATATTTACGTATCCATCTCCCCTTGTGCTTGTAAATTCTTTGATATCAAATATTAAGTCTTAGACATCTTTGTATCTTTACATCCTCTGCACAGACACACTATTGATCTGAATTATCTGTGTTCTTGTTTTGCTCTGCTAGACCCCTGGTCCGTATCAAATGTATTTCTTTGGAACAGTATGTTGTCTTCTATTTCGGTTCACTGAAACATACTGATACCTATCAGATAACCTCTGCTTCCTTGTATGAACGTTTCAAGCTCATTTTGCTTGAATTCCTCATTGTTCTGCACTTACATGGAAACAAGTTTGGCCATAAATTATTATTCTTGACCAGTTTCTCTGCTGCTTTCTCATGAGAATAACTGGACTCTTCTTGCACTTTAGTTTGTATTGTCTTTTTTTATCTCTAATGTATTATCACTTATAGAATTGTGATTTCTTTGGCCTAACATTTTCTTCTTTCTACCTCTTAAAGCCTCAGTATTAAGCCCCTACTATTTGTAGAGCACTGTATTACATGCTAAAGATGCAGGCATGAATAAAATAGGACTTTGCTCTCAAGAGACTCAGTCAGCTCCTTTCCTGAACAACATTTTCTTCACAGTCTTCATGGAATACTTCTTATCATTTTGCTATCATAAACCACACATGAGAGGACCAAATTCATTTGTTTTCTAACATATATCCTACTTCCTATATCTTCCTATCTTCTTTTCAGTGTTATGACTTTAGAGGAATAAATAACACGCTCTATGCATCTAAGTCCACCAGCTTTCTATTCAGAACTTCCAAATAACTAGAAATATACCATAAGTTCATTTTTGCAGAAACATGCATTCTCAAGTGGGTACACAGAAAGCAAATGCATCAGGTAGATGAAAATAAGAAGGCCGTTAGGTTTTGTCAGGCTCTCTTTAATACACTTTTATATTATAACTAGGACTTCCCAAGTGACTCAGATGGTAAAGACTCTGTCTGCAACGTGGGAGACCAGGGTTTGATCCCTGGGTTGGGAAGATCCCCTGGAGTAGGAAATGACAACCCACTCCAGTATTCTTACCTGGAGAATTCCACGGACAGAGGAGCATAGCGGGCTACCATCCGTGGGATTGCAAAAAGTCAGACATTACTGAGCGACTAACACTTTCACACTTTTATTTCTTACATATTTCTTGATATAGATTTATCCACCATCATCCATCACTGTGTATATGTGTATTGAAGAGGTGGGGAGAGTAACTTCTTCCTGAGGTGCTAGCAGGATTTCACTCACTCACTAATAGTACTTAGAAACCCTTATTCCCAGAAAAGCAGCACACTGTTTCCTCAAGCAGAGTTCTGTTATGTTGTACTGGTGATGATATTTTTCCTTGTCTTTTCCCCCAACGTCACATTCATTCACTGCTGTACTGCTTAACACCGGCATTGATTTTTTGAGTACTCATGCTTACTTCTTTAGAATATATTTTTATGATGCTCCTGAATTCTTTTCTTTTTATCATCTCTAGAGATTTTTCATTCTCCTTAATGAGCTGGAGCACAGAGGCATGCTGTTGACATCCTTTAACCTTCTTCTAAAGGAAAGATTAGTATGCATTTAGAGCACACATAATTGATGACTATCTCAGCAGAGGAGACAAACATAGCATATATTCCATAGGTCACTGGAATAGGACTCAGTTCCCGTACTTCCTGGATTCTCCAGTGAAAACATAACCAGAGGAGGCCAACTATCAAGACTCCCACATAAAGAGATCTCAGGGTGCCCATGTTGAAACAAAACATAAATACATCTACTTAGCACAAGGCACCTGGAGGGGAACTTTCAGACAGATACTGTCATGCTCTGTCAAGCTTAATGAGCCTACCTGAGAAGTATATTTTAAAATAATGACATCTCAAAGTCAGGATTTGATTAGATAAGCAGATTTATAACCCTGGTGGTTTACCTGCAGAAGTATAGCATCTGTCTGCGATGGAGGAGACCTAGGTTCAATCCCTGGGTAGGGAAGATTCCCTGGAGAAGGGAATGGCAACTCATTACAGTATTCTTGACTGGAGAATCCCATGGACAGGGGAGCCCGACAGGCTACCGTCCATGGGGCTGCAAGGAGTCAGACACAACTGAGCAACTAACACTTTCAATTTTAACCATTGCAACAGTCTTTTCTTGGAAAAATAGAGGTATTTACTGAATATTTATACCGTGATTTACACTAAAGACAATGTACAGATTACCTTCATTGTGCCCAAACACTTCCTCTTTGCCCTAGATTGCTTCTTTTGGACACAATTACATTCTATCTCCCCTTCAACACTGGCAACCCAGTTCCTACCTCCTCACTTTTCCAAACTCAGCCATTGCCCACTCGTATCTCCCCAAACTATTCTCTTCTTGAGAAAGCTCCTGAGGCTCCACTAGTCCAGAGTGCTTTCTGTATTGGTCAGCATGCACAAAGCAATTGTACTCTCTGAGCTGCTGCTACTCTTCACTCTTTATTGTTTTTAACATTATGAAGCCCATTATGTATGGTAAACTTATTTGCAATGCTTTTTCTTTCTTTATTTTGTGTCCTTTTATGTTTAATATATAAAAATGCACATTATATTGTAAGTTCTTAAAAAATAGGGATACCACTCCCCAAATCCTCTCTACCAATATCTGACATTACCCACATAGAATAAATTGTTGCAAGGAATGGTGTAAGAATAAGACAGTCACCCATGGCCAGATTTCTTAAAGGGACAACTATATTTTGAGGAATTTCTTGAAAGAATTGCACTGCACTCTCTTAACTGAACAGTTTTAAACTATTCTACTCAATTGTGTATAAGATGTTCTTTAAGCCAAATCTAATCAGTCTACAAATTGTGTTTTATTTATTTAGTCTTCATAGGATCCAAAACACTGTATTTGGAAATTTTTACACACACACACAAACACACATATACACATTTTATATATATATATAAAAATACACACACACACACACACACACACATGAATTGAAGTTTAGGCAAGGAGCTCACATTAAAAGACTTTATCTTGAGCTCCAAACCCACTGCATATCTCCCCTTCATGTCTCTGGAACACCTCAAATTAAACACGGTCATAAAGTGATATTAAGACAGTATCTTCTCTGTGAATCTTTTCCTGGAATCCCCTCCTGAGCACACAGGAAGTGATCTGTCATTGGTTCGTTGTTAACTTTTTTTTTTAATTGTTTTGTGTCTTAATATTTGTTTTTTTTTTAATTTTATTTTATTTTTAAACTTTACAATATTGTATTAGTTTTGCCCAACATCGAAATGAATCTGCCACAGGTAGGGTATGGGGAGGGAGGAGGGAGGAGGGTTCAGGATGGGGAGCACGGGTATACCTGTGGCGTTGTTAACTTTTTTATGAATTCCTCTGTTGCTCCCCTGTCCTCTTTTGTCTGTGTTGTTTTTGAACAGAGGGACTTTGTCTATTTGACCCCCATGCTCATTCACTCAGTTACTATTTCTTTAGTGTTTAATCATGTTCAGATGCTATGACTTAGAGGAGGAATTCAACAGTGAGCAGGAGAGTGGGTCCTCCCTAAAGAAGCTTATGTCTAGTGGCAGGGGGAGAAAGTAAGAAATAATACCAAAGTGTATGAGAGCCTCAAAACTTGGCAAATATAGGCTCTCCAAATAGCATTCATAAACACAGAACAGAAGATACTACATAGAGTTGATAGACAGATAAAACTATTTTTCTTATAGGGCCTGACTGGTATGAAGCTATGAGAAAGTGATTATGGTTTCTTGGCATATGTCCTGTTGGGTACCAAGCAGGCAATGGTTTGCCAACAAAGGTCCATATAGTCAAAGCTGTGGTTTTTCCAGTAGTTATGTACAGATGAGAGAACTGGACTATAAAGAAGACTGAGTGCTGAAGAATTTATGCTTTCAAACTGTGGTGCTGGAGAAGCCTCTAGAGAGTTCCTTGGGGTGGAAGGAGATTAAACCAGTCAATCCTAAAGGAAATCAACCCTGAATATTCATTGGAATAACTGATGCTGAAGCTGAAACTCCAATATTTTGACCACCTGATGCGAAGAGCTAAGTCATCGGAAAAGATCCTGATGCTGGGAAAGATTGAAGGCAGGAGGAGAATGGAATGACAGGATGAGATGGGTGATGGCATCACCGATTCAGAGGATATGAGTGAGCAAACTCCAGGAAACAGTGAAAGACAGGGAGGTCTGGCGTGCTGCAGTCCATAGAGTCGCAAAGAGTTAGATACCACTTAGCGACTGAACAACAAGGGAAAGATAAATAAACAATTGTCAGAAACTTGATTCATATATTTTTTGTTGCTCAACCAATGGTAGTTTCTACACCAAAATTTGGAAGTGGGAATACACAGTACTGGCTGCACCTAAAGAAGTCGGAACTCCAGCCAGAGAAAAAGAAAGACTCCTGGCCAAAAACAAAAGCACTCTAATTAGTCGTTTCATTTCAAGATGTTGAAACAACTCCAACCCAAGGAAACCAATGCCTTCAGAGTGAAAACAGATTATAGAAGGAAAAAAAGATGTTTCACTTATTTAGGAGTTTGATCTGAATCCAATTTGGAATGAAAAACCTAAAACCTTTTAGAATAATAAACCTGAACAGAATTTTTTTTTAATATGAAAAGACCTACACTTTGCATGAAATATATTTTAAGATCTTCAACTTTTATAATCAGGGCAGGTGTTTAAATAGTTATCTTAAATGGTTTTTAGTTAATACTCAGTATTGCTTTCTGTGAAATAGTCCCTTTAAAGTAATCTGTATGCTCTTCATTAAAAGCTCGATTTTAGAAATCTCATGGACAAATGACTTTCTACCAGCAGGTAGTTCTCAAACAGAGACTATATCTGAGATAATTTGGAATCAGATATAATTTTTTTAAAATAGTAAGAAATATTATGTGGGGGAGATTTTCAATTCTTATGTTGTAAGAATGAAAGGCTGTATATTGTCAACCTGCTTATTTAACTTATATGCAGAGTACATCACGAGAAATGCTGGGCTGGATGAAGCATAAGCTGGAATCAAGATGTCCAGGAGAAATATCAATAATCTCAGATATGCAGATGACACCATCCTTATGGCAGAAAGCAAAAGTGAAAGTGAAGTCGCTCAGTCGTGTCCGACTCTTTGCGACCCCATGGACGGTAGCCTACCAGGCTCCGCAGTCCATGGGATTTTCCAGGCAAGAATACTGGAGTGGGCTGCCATTTCCTTCTCCAGGGCATCTTCCCAACCCAGGGATCGAACCCGGGTCTCCTGCATTGCAAACAGACACTTTACCGTCTGAGCCACCAGGGAAGCAAGCAAAGAGGAACTAAAGAGCCTCTTGATGAAAGCAAAAGAGGAGAGTGAAAAAGTTGGCTTAAAACTCAACATTCAAAAAACTAAGATGATGGCATCCGGTCCCATCACTTCATGGCAAATAGATGGAGAAACAATGGAAACAGTGACAGACTTTATTTTTTGGGCTCCAAAATCACTGCAGATGGTGATTGCAGCCATGAAATTAAAAGACGCTTGTTCCTTGGAAGGAAAGTTATAAGGAACCAGAGACCTTACTTTGCCGACAAGAGTCCATCTTGTCAAAGCTATTGTTTTTCCAGTAGTCATGTATGGATGTGAGAGTTGGACTATAAAGAAAGCTGAGTGCCAAAGAACTGATGCTTTTGAACTATGGTTTGAAGACTCTTGAGAGTCCCTTGGACTGCAAGGAGATCCAATCAGTCCGTCCTAAAGGAAATCAGTCCTGAATATTCAGTGGAAGGACTGATGCTGAAGCTGAAATTTCAATCCTTTGGCCACCTGATATGGAGAACTAATTGGAAAAGACCCTGATGCTGGGAAAGATTGAAGGCAGGAGAAGGGGATGACAGAGGATGAGATGGTTGGATGGCATCACCAACTCGATGGACGTGAGTTTGAGTAAGCTCCAGGAGTTGGTGATGGACAGGGAAGCCTGGCGTGCTGCAGTCCATGGGGTCACAAAGAGTCAGACATAACTGAGCAACTGAACTGAATTGAAGAATAAATTAACATTAAAAAGCATGATCTCTTCCCACCTGTGAAACCTGTCTTACCTTTAAAACTAAAGATGGTAAATAATGATCTTTACTATGTCTGAACTTGAATAAGAAAGGAACAAAAGAGGAGAAAGAAGAAAATAGACATGCTTACAGAGGATGTTTCAGGCTACTCAAAAATGTGAAAGCAATTTATTAAGAGATTCAGATCCCTGTAATTATTTCATCTGCATCCCAGCAGGCATAAGGTTTCTAAATTAATTATAAAAAGTCCAAATGCATTATTCTATTGTCTACACTCTTCATTATCTAATTAAATTAAAGGAAATTATATCAAATACTTTATTCACAATGTCTCCCCTTGCACAGCCAACACAATTTTCCATGCCAAAATGCACACTGGGGAATGAAAAAGTCATCTGACATGAGATTTTCATTTTTTTCTACTCATTCATAACTATCATCTAAATTCTTGCAATTCTCCAAATATGCTATATTTTTAACCCCTGCCTACTTTGGACACATGGTGTTTCATCTGTCTGGCCAATCCCAGTCTGCTCAATCCTAGCTCTACCTTCAAGCCTTCACTGGCCCTTCCTCTGGAACACCATCCTGATAGTTCTTCTTCTTTTGTGCTGTCATAACAGCTTGTGGAAACTTTCCCCAGTACATAATCAGGTTTGGTTAGTTTCCATGTCCATCTCTTCTAGTAAACTCTAAAGATCAAAGACTATGTTCCTTTCCCATTTGTATTTCCAGAACTTTGTGGGGTCCTGCAACTGAATTAAATATTTAGTAAGCTGACAAGAGAAATAGAGGTGGAGGTGGAAACCTTAGATCTTGAGCAATATTTTTCCTTTGTAAGCCTGTCCATCTAACTTGTTGATCACAAACACTTTCTGTAAAAATGACCTCTCTCTGGATGTTTTTCAACACAAAAGGGAAAGATTACATATCCATTCAACGCACAGAATAGATGGGAAAACAAAATATTGGGTTGGTCAAGAAGTTCATTTGGGTTTTTCCATATGATGTAACAGAAAACACCAAACAGACTTTTTGGCCAAACCAATAGTTTCAAAATAATGCCAACCTATACTTTTTTTGGGGTAGATATTATCTCATGTAAGCACAGATCCATTAATCCTCAGATTTTAAAGACTGAATTATTTTTATCCCTTCATAAAACAATTAGGAAAGTACTTTTTAGAACATCAAATGCCTTTAAAAATTGTTTATTGATACGAAGAAAAATATCCCCCAAATAGATCAACATAAATTATACCTATGAACATATCAGAAAGTAAAATAAAGTGGTGCCATGACATGAAGTAAGATATAAAATCAGTATTTTCAGTTTCAATCATATAATAATTCATAATGGCCAGGACATTTTTAAATATACATTTTGTTATCTGTGTTTGTACTGTTTTATAAAATATCAGGGGGAAAGGTCATATTAGCATATCCCTGTATCTTTTTTCTAATCACATTCTCAAAAACCACTTTATTCATAGAAAGCCATTCTAGAGGCAAGTTACATGCAAATGTGGGAACTCTGAAGCTCCACATCTCATATTTATGCGCGAGCCTCACAAATCTCTATGCTTTAGGGCAGGGGAGCATCACATGGTGTCGTCCTCTTACACCACACGCACATGGCTGGCATCTGACGTGTCCTCGTTAGTCTCTTGCACCTGCTGCGATTCAATATTGATCAGTCTGTTGAAAATAACAGCCATATTACCTCTTTGACAGTTAACAACACTCCCACTCTGTCTTCCCCACACCAGTTCACCCCATGTCACCACCATCTTGTGCAGGAACTTATACAAGAGCTGACTTCCCAGGCTCCTCATTTTCCTCAATCTATTTCTCTCCTCTGCAGCAAGAGGGATCACTTAAAATACAAATCTGATCATGTCTTTGCTTAAAATCTTTTTAATGACTGATGTAGGATGTTTAGCTAAAAACCAGAGCCTGCGACAATCTTGTAAGCCTGCTTATGCCTGTGCCCTGCCCACCTCCACGCCACAGCCCGCTCCAGGCCCTCCTCATTCCCCATGCTCCAGCCACTTAGGTGCCTTCAGCTCCCCGGGGGTGCCACAGACCCTCCAGCCATGGAGTCTGTGCTGCCTCTGCTGCCTGGGAATCTCATCCACTTCCATACACAGACTCTGTTCTGCCTGCCTCGGGCCTCAGCTTGAATTTCACGCCTTAATCCTGCAAGGTGATGACAGGTCTCTCTGATACTCACTCCATTACCCCCAGGCTCTCCACTTTGCCTTTACAGCATTATCACACTTTGTAATTCTATACTGATCTGTGCATTTACATCCTGTCTTTCCACGTGAGCCAGGGATCGTGGCTGTTTTCAATCCCCAATTTTATCATCAATATCCACAGTTTAGTTCAGTGGCTCAGTTGTTTCCAACTCTTTGCGACCCCATGGACTGCAGCACATCACACCTCCCTATCCATCACCAACTCCCACAGTGTACCCAAACTCATGTCCATTGAGTCGATGATGCCATCCAACCATCTCATCCTCTGTCGTTCCCTTCTCCTTCTGCCCCTAATCCCTCCCAGCATCAGGGTCTTTTCATGTGAGTCAGCTCTTTGCATCAGGTGGCCAAAGTATTGGAATTTCAGCTTCAGCATCAGTCTTTCCAATGAACACCCAGGGCTGATCTCCTTTAGGATGGACTGGCTGGATCTCCTTGCAGTCCAATGGACTCACAAGTCTTTTCCAGCACCACAGTTCAAAAGCATCAATTCTTTGGTGTTCAGCTTTCTTTATAGTCCAACTCTCACATCCATACATGACCACTGGAAAAACCATAGCCTTGACTAGACAGACCCTTGTTGGCAAAGTAATGTCTCAGCTTTTTTTT
>NW_011494628.1:4499615-4543028 GCF_000754665.1 Bison bison bison
TTCATGTGAGCTTTATTTACAATAGCAGAAAAATGGTACCAGCTCAAATCTCCAACAACAGGTGAATGGACCAACTAATTGTACATATTTGTACAATGGAATACAACTCAGCCATCAAAGGAACAAAATACCGACACGCACAAAGACATAGATAAATCTCAGGAATATTATGCTGAGCCACATGAACTGGATACAGAAGTATATACTACATGCTTCCATTTATGTGAAACTTGGAAACAGGAAAAACTCATTTATAGTGACAGAAAACAGATCATGAGGGGACTTTCTGAGGTGATGGAAATATTCTCTACTTTATTTATTTATTTCTAAACTTTACAAAATTGTATTAGTTTTGCCAAATATCAAAATGAATCCGCCACAGGTATACACGTATTCCCCATCCTGAACCCTCCTCCCTCCTCCCTCCCCATACCACCCCTCTGGGTCATCCCAGTGCACGAGCCCCAAGCATCCAAATGTCTCAGCTTTTTAATATGCTGTCTAGGTTGGTCATAACTTTCCTTCCAAGGAGTAAATGTCTTTTAATTTCATGGCTGCAGTCACTATCTGCAGTAATTTTGGAGCCCCAAAAAACAAAGTCTGACACTGTTTCCACTGTTTCCCTATCTATTTGCCATGAAGTGATGTGACCAGTTGGCATGATCTTAGTTTTCTGAATGTTGAGCTTGAAGCCAACTTTTTCACTCTCCTCTTTCACTTTCATCAAGAGGCTCTTTAGGTCTTCTTCACTTTCTGCCATAAGGGTGGTATCATCTGCATATCTGAGGTTATTGATATTTCTCCCGGCAAGTCTTGAGTCCAACTTATGCTTCATCCAGCCCAGCGTTTCTTATGATGTACTCCGCATAGAAGTTAAATAAGCAGGATGACAATATATAGCCTTGACGTACTCCTTTTCCTATTTGGAACCAGTCTGCTGTTCCGTGTCCAGTTCTAACTGTTGCTTCCTGACCTGCATATAGGTTTCTCAAGAGGCAGGTCAGGTGGTCTGGTATTCCCCATCTCTTTCAGAATTTTCCACAGTTTATTGTGATCCACACAGTCAAAGGCTTTGGCATAGTCAAGAAAGCAGAAATATATGTTTTTCTGGAACTCTCTTGCTTTTTCAGTGATCTATCAGATGTTGGCAATTTGATTTCTGGTTCCTTTGCCTTTTCTAAAACCATCTTGAACATCTGGAAGTTCACGGTTCACAAATTGCTGAAGTCTGACTTGGAGAATTTTGAGCATTATTTTGCTGGCGTGTGAGATGAGTGCAATTGTGCGGTAGTTTGAGCATTCTTTGGCATTGTCTTTCTTTTGGATTGGAATTAAAACTGTCCACAGGGCCTGGCATATAGGAAGCCCTTAGTAAAATTGTGTTGAGTGAAAACAGGACTTACTTAAGTACATGAATGAAATCCAGTAGGCAAACGACACGGCATACCTAAGGGAATATATCATTTGAGACCAGATGCAGTTGATTCTTGTTATTTGTATTAGTTTTGATCTATAAAGTTGACATAAACACAGCATTCATGATGCTAAAGCACTGTTCCTAAGGCAGATACATTTAGGTTCCTAGGAGCCTCTAGTCACACATTTGCATCAACCAATCAACACAAAACCTTGTTTTAAGTGTGTTTAAGGCATCTCATTTAATATCTATTATTGATTCATCAATGTTGACCTCACAACACTATAACTCATTTCTGAAGCCGCTTATCCATCACACACTCTTTTCTCCATAAGGCACATCCCAGCTTTCACAGACTTAGGACACTTAGACAGCTCTTCAGTACTACATCCAGGGGCCTTGTAAACACTGAAATCACCAATAAAAATTATATAAGTGCAAAAACAGGACACAGATTAGACTGTGAAAAGGATGTGTGTCCACAGTGAGCAGAGACAATGTCATTGTGCTAGGCCTTAGCTGGGAACATGCTCCCCCAACAACTCAAAGTTTACACTGCTCTGTTCATGTCCAGAGATGACTACAAAATACTGCAAATATTGATCTGGGGGTTACAAATCAATCTTAGTGAGTAGGGGAATTCACAAATACAGGGTCCACAAATGATGAGACTCAACTATATTTGTTAAAAGGCTTATTGCCTCTGTGGAGCATGCATGTATGGGTGCCTATGCATGCATACTCACTAAGTCGCTTCAGCTGTGTCTAACTCTTTGCAACCCTGTGGACTGTAGCCCACCAGAATCCTCTGTCCATGGGATTCTCCAGGCAAGAATAGTGGACTGGGTTGCCATGCCCTCCTCCAAGGGATCTTCCCAAAACAGGGATCAAACCAGCACTGGCAGGTGGGTTCTTTACCACTAGAACTACCTGGAAAGCCCAAGGGTGTGTATATATGTACGTATTTCCTGGACATGGAGAACAGACCCTGTCAGTTTATACGATGTAGTTCACAACCCTCTATAGGTGTGTAACAAATGTTTAATTACCGTATCCAATGGTAATGGAGAGGATTAAGCTTCTAAGATTCTCTTATTCAACTGACTTAACCACTTAAGATCCTAGCACATCCAGTTAGAGGAAAACACTGTAATATTTGATTCTCACAAAGAATATGCAAGATGTGAAAGCGTGCCAAGAGATCATTAATTATATACATCTTCTTTGTAAGAATCGCAATGCTTTCTGATCATAAACTGTCTTAGAAATAAATAAATGTGTGATTCTTAGACATTTCCAAAATAACAAAACCAACTCTGAATTTATTTGCTAAGTAAATAACCATGCCAGTGAATCATAAGTATATAAATCTTAAGCCCAAAGGACATTTTAATACCCTGGTTACTCTTTAAGTATATCCACGTGAGAATTTTAGTACCTAAAGTGAAAATGGCGAGTTCTGGGCTTCTCGCCAATTTCATTTTGGGTGTGAAATTTCTGACTCGCAAGCTTAAATTCTTGGAATCTTAGAAGCGATTTTTTTTTTTTTTTTTTTTTCAATTGAGAGTGGTTTTTCCACTCACAAAATTACCTACTTCCCTTTAATTAACAGTTACGGAGAAGCATAATTTACAGGCATGAGGAGGACTTTCTGAGAATGAGCATCTCAGCCCATCTCCAGCCCCACACCTGTCTCCTCATTATTGGATGCCACTTTGGGACATGAGCATCCCACATCTTAAGGGATGTCACAGCACATAGTAGGGCAGGAAGCCAGAAGCACTGAATCCCCACCCCAAGTTATGTGAGGCAAAGGAATCAATGAGTAATGGGAGGAAGTGACAGCACCCACTTCCTGCTCCCTCCTCCAGCTTCTCCAAGGCTCCTTCCTGTGGGGGTCATCATAGCCACCCTTCCTCCAGAAGCTCCCTGACCTCCCTCAAATTTGCTGCCTAAGTAACCACTTCCTATCGCCTTTATTTCTTGCTTAGGATATTTTTACTCATGTATGTGAGGAACAGAGAAGTATGCTGGAAAAAGGGTGATTTCTCATCATTCTTTTACCAAAGCCTCATTCTCCTCCTCAATGCAGGAAGAGGAAGAGTATTTCTCAGGGGCACACAGCTCTTTATCATCCTGGAGCACTTGGCCTGTCTCCCCTGAAACTTCACAGTGCAGGAACCAGCCACCTGTTCTCACTGGAGGAAGCTGAAGACAACTATAGGTGTGGTCTGATTCCTGCACAGGAAATCCAACAAGGGTTTGGGAAGCGGGGCAACACACCACCCTGCCACTGGGTACCATGGCCACATTTCTATGCCAGGTCAGACGTGGGCCTTGAAGGACACAGGGTGTTGGTGTGAGTACCTGGGTCCTGTCCCAACTGACAGAGTTACCAGAAGGTGCAAGGAGCCACCTGCAGAAAGAGGTTGTTGGGAGATGGGGTAGGGATCCTAATGATGCCTCGAGCTGAGAAAGGAACCACAGGTGACCACCAAGAATAGAGACTCATGCTTTCTTACGATGATTTCAGGTGAGAGGGCCCACACCAGAACCTACAGAGTGTATGGCCCTAAACAGGACAAAAGACAGCTATTAATATCTGCAAGGCCCAGAGTGTAAAGCCATTGGCCCATGTATGTGTCAGGAAAAGCCTGATGCTTTCCTTGATGTTAAACCAAGGGAGACTTCTTGAGTAATACCTTTGACTGGACATTAAGTGTTTGAAATTGAGATTATGCCTGAAATCCCAAATCACCATAAGAATGTGCTTTTTCCAAAAATAAACAGAATGCTTTATCATCCCAGATACTGGGATGATGCTTTAAAATCCCAGATGCTGGAATCTGCCAGCATCTCCATCCAGCATCTGAAGAAGGAAACCTCCATTGAAAAAGCTTAAAGGAGGAGTGAGAGGCAAAGTTGTGATTGTCCTAAATGCAATTCTTGTTCGTTACATTTACTCACAGTTTGAAACAACAGGAAAGATAAAATGA
Source organism: Bison bison bison (assembly GCF_000754665.1). Classification (NCBI taxonomy): domain Eukaryota; kingdom Metazoa; phylum Chordata; class Mammalia; order Artiodactyla; family Bovidae; genus Bison; species Bison bison. The sequence goes on from NW_011494628.1 coordinate 4,504,029, forward strand.
AGTAGGAAACTAGCTCATGGATTACCAGTCAGAGGTTTAGGAAGCAAACATTTAGAAGAACATGTTCAGAATCTCTCAAATCTGTCTCCAGTTGGATTTCTCTGACCTAAAACCTTGTATCTTTCATGCAAAATGCTCCACAGGCATCCCTGCAGGAACAGGTTCAAAGAGAGACCCTCCCCTACTTCAAGTCACTCCCCTTCCAAGGATCCATATTCAGGTTCTTACAGCAGCTTTTTTGTTCATACTTTCAATAACAAATAAATGGGGAAATGCATAGACAGCGGTTAGTAGTTTGCTGGGGACAAAACATAGTTCTCATTATTACAAGCTGGCCTGGTAGGCTGCAGTCCATGGGGTTGCTAAGAGTCGGGCACGACTGAGCGACTTCCCTTTCACTTTTTTTTTTTTAATTTTATTTTATTTTTAAACTTTACATAATTGTATTAGTTCTGCCAAACATCAAAATGAATCCACCACGGGTATACATGTGTTCCCCATCTTGAACCCCCCTCCCTCCTCCCTCCCCACACCATCCCTCTGGGTCGTTGGATAAGGAAATGGCAACCCACCCCAGTGTTCTTGCCTGGAGAATCCCAGGGACAGAGGAGCCTAGTGGGCTGCTGTCTATGGGGTCGCACAGAGTCAGACACGACTGAAGCGACTTAGCAGCAGCAGCAGCAGCAGCAAGGGAAGGAAGGAAGGAAATAAGGGAAAAAAGGGAAGGCAGGAAGGAAGGAAGACAGAGAGAGAGAAAGAAAGAGAGGAAGGGAGAGAAGAGGGAGGGGGGAAGGACTGAGGAGGAGGCAAGGTGCCCACTCCATGACACGCACACACAGGTGTGTTCCAGCCCATGCCTCCGCTCATGGACAGAGATCTTCAGGCTGACACACACAAGGACACGCAGTTTAATCACAGCAGCTCACTCTAAGAGCAGGCATTTCAACTCTGCAGGGGGAATCTGGTCTTCTATTTAGGAAGTAGATACCTGTGACAAGGAGGTGGTGGGTTATGTGATGGAGGAAAGAGTGTTGGCAGGACATGACATCAGAAGACCCATTTAATACTTAGATGCATCATTTTGCAACTTTGAGAATTTGACTAAGCTATTTAATCTCTTTAAATCTCGGTTTTCTTACCTGTAAAATGGGAATAACAATTTTAACTCTGGTTACCTCCCTGGAAGGTATAGAAATAGACGTAATGGGTATCCAGATGTCCAGCAGATCAAAGTCACTGATTTCCCCAGCTCTCAGGACTTCCTTGGTGGCTCAGATGGTAAAGTGTCTGCCTACAGTGCAGGAGACTCAGGTTCAATCCCTGGGTTGGAAAGATCTCCTGGAGAAGAAAATGGCAACCCACTCCAGTATTCTTGCCTGGAAAAATCCCATGGATGGAGGAACCTGGTAGGCTATAGTCCATGGGGTTGCAAAGAGTCAGACACGACTGAGTGACTTCACTTCCACTTTTGAGAGTTGACTGCTAACATCCCTCTCTGAGACTTACCCTCAACTTTTCCCAAAGTCTGTCCCTGGTGCCTGCCTACTCCAACAACTCCTTGATCCAAATTAAAAATATCTTCAGAATCCAACTCCATCTCTACATTCCTCTGCTTCCACCATGACCTATGCCTCCCTTATCGCTCATTTAGCTTCTTTCAATAATTTTGTAATTGTTCTCTCTCATTCTGTGCTTGACTTGCTACAGCCTGAATGATTCCTTTAAAACATGACTTAAGTCATGTCCTCCATCACCTCTCACTCCCTTACATAAAAGCCAAAGTCCTTGCGGATGGTTACCAAGCCCCACACAATGTCCCACCATGGCTCACTCATCCTGGGGAAATCCTCTGATCTCGCCTTGATGTTTACTGCTCTCCCTCTCTTGTTCATGTCACCCCAGCTATACTGGTCTCCTTGCTGTTGTTCAGATGTGTCAGGAGTGCTCCAGGCTCAGTCCAGACCTTGGAACTTGCACCTCTCTTTGTCTGGAACACTCTTCCTTTACATGAATTGTTCTTTCACTTCCCTCAAATCTTTGTACAAATGACTCCTAATTAGTGACGTCTTCTCTCGCCACCTTAATTAAAATTGCAATACCCCACCCCTTCTTTCTGCTTTATTTACCTAAGCTAAGTCGCTTCAGTCGTGTCCGACTCTGTGTGACCCCATAGACGGCAGCCCACCAGGCTCCCTTGTCCCTGGGATTCTCCAGGCAAGAACACTGGAGTGGGTTGCCATTTCCTTCTCCAATGCAGGAAAGTGAAAAGTGAAAGTGAAGTCACTCAGTCGTGTCCGACTCTTCGCGACCCCATGGATTGCAGCCTACCAGGCTCCTCCATCCATGGGATTTTCCAGGCAAGAGTACTGGAGTGGGGTGCCACTGCCTTCTCCGTTATTTTCCTACTTAATACTTATTATTTATCAACACACTATGTATTTTACTTACATGTTTGCTTATATTCCTCTCCTTGCACGAGAATATAACCTCTGTGATTATAGGAATTTTTACTTAATTTTGTTCACTGCTATAGCCTCACCACCTAATATAGAGCTGAACACATACTAAATGACCAATAAATATTTACTGATATAGTTTAATAAATTAATAAAAGGTGAGGAATTTCCATAACAAATGGTAATCAACAATTTTTTCCTGTAAGGATCCAACAAAATTCAGATACGCCTAATCTAAATGTATGCATATAGATACATATCCACACATATAACATTTTGAACACAGTGACATTATACATCAAAAGATACACAAAAAATGTGTAGAGCTGGTTAGGCAGTGACAGGGATATGTTCTGAGAACTGACATTATCAACATCTAACTCCTACTCCATCTCATTTCACAGAATGACACATTTTCATTATCATGACATCCTTTCTTCTTTGTCAAAGAAACTGGTGAGAAAAGTCTGTGAATTCAAAGGGCAGATGCTAGCATACGGTCTACGTGTTTTTCTTCCCTTACCATTTCTCAAAGCACTTGGGCTGTAAGCATCCAATCACATCATTGTTTTCCATAATGAGTACTAAGCCTGGGAGTCCTTTCCAAATAACAAACAGCTCCTAATGGTGGAAAAATATCCTCTGTCTTCTGCAATTTGCCTGTGCTCTCTGTCCCTGTTACAGGTCCAGCTTCTCAGATTTAGATTAGACTTCTCACTGAGTTGACAAAAGACTTTGCTGGATCCATTAATAGAGTCATCTCCAGTTTTTGCTATTAGCCAACAATTTGTTGTTCTGTGCTTGCCAACAAATTTCTTTGCTCTACCAAATTGCTGGAGTCCACATAGTTGGCAGTGGTTTGAAGGGAATGGGTCTCCCAGCAACACCTAACAGGAAAACAAATTTGAACCAGAAACTCTTTGGTTTTGGTGGCACTCAGCCTCTCGGGCTTTGCCAAATCTCTCTGATTGCTAGCCAGGCACTCTTTGGAAAGGGAGAGAGACCATGAACCACAGAAAGAGTCACACTCACCACCTTTGAGGCATCCTGAGAAATGTGATTGATGCATCACAAGCCCTATTGAAGATTTTGCATAAATTCCTAGGATCAATCTCCCTCCTGGCTCTGATCCAGAGGCTATGAATAGAAGACACCCACTGACTATCCTCATAGACCCCCTCTCAGACCCCATGAGAAAAGGAACTCAATAATTAGAATAATGAGAAACCTCAAGCCTGAACATTTCGTGGTGAAGGGTGGTAAAAAAGCAAAAAAATTCTAATGCTAGTAGGGAAGAAGACAAGCAATGGAAAATCCTATTCGGTTGCCTGAGAGCAAGTACAGTACCTCAGCGTAGTACCTTTGTGGTCATGGGAACCCCTGTAGAGATTTCTTAACTAGAGTAGTAAAGGGTGTATATAAAAGACTGAGAGCAGAAGCAGAAGTTTTCATGTTGGGGTCCCTCTCTGCAGTTTCAGAGAGCTCAGTAAGAATTTGGCCATTCTAAGCTTGGCAGATCTTCAATGGGAAAGCAGCCTCTGGCCTCCAGACATGCAGGTTACTTGGGTGCTATTTATGTTTTGATGGATAAGTGTACACTGTCTAGATAAGTAGCAAAGTTCTCTTGCAGTGATGCTTCAAAGGAGCAGCTGTCTGGGAAGATGAATCAATGCCAGGACAGTTCAAGAGCCAAACCAAACACCAGTAACCATGGTAAACACTAACAGATGAGGCAACCATTTGAAAGAGGCAACTTACTCTGAATCCACGGAGCACTCAAGATAATATGATACATATTTCTTCTTCTTTATTTTTCATTAAGAGGTAACCCAACAAAGAATTATCATCTTTAAAGAATTATCTTGGTTTCTATGAATTGTGACTGTCATATTGCTTTCAAAATAAGGAAGAGGAAAAAAAAAAAGAAGAAAAACAATAAGGAAGAAGAGTACTTCATTTCCCATTCTCTTACATTCTTTACCGTAGCATTCAATGCCCCTATGGTTCTGTGTTGTAATGCTTTCGCATTCCATCTAATGCCACCCCCCATCATCCATGCATTCGATTTAGTAAAAGCTAAGGGCCCATCATTCCTTAAACTTGCGGAAACTTTGCTTATTCTCTTTCTTCTGTCTGGAATTGCTTCCCCACAATCCCATTGGATCAAACACTAATCACTGTCCAAAGCCCTACCCAACTGACATCTTCTTTGGGGAAATCCTCCCAAATGTCATCCTAATTTAATTTATTCTGGAAAATGTGATCCTCTAGTATAGTAATAGCCTTACTACAGCATTTGTCACATAATGTGTGTGTCCATTGTTCATAGGTCTCTCTCTTCTGCTCTACAATGAAGTTTATTGGTGGATTGGTCTGTATCTTACTGATATACCTCATGCTCCTTCATTAAATATTTTATGAATGAATGTACAAAAGAAAAAAGTCAGAATCTTTTTGCTCTCTTACTTTTCACCCTTTTGTTTTACTGAAGAAAAAACTACAATAGTCCAGAGAGATTCAGAGTCTTGCTCTAGATAACAGTATCAAAGCTGAAAACACAGAATTAAATCTTTATAGAGATCCTTCTTGGATCCATGAATATAGTTAATATTAGGGCAACCCTAGTTTTTTTTTCCCAACAACCAGAAGCAGGTATACAACAGGGAAAGATCACAGGTGATAAAAAGAAAGCATCAGTTCAGTTCAGTCACTCAGTCATGTCTGACTCTTTGCGACCCCATGAATCGCAGCATGCCAGGCCTCTCTGTCCATCACCAATGCCTGGAATTTACTCAAACTCATGTCCATTGAGTCAGTGATGCCATCCAGCCATCTCATCCTCTGCTGTCCCCTTCTCCTCCTGCCCCCAATCTTTCCCAGCATCAGAATCCTTTCCAATGAGTCAACTCTTCGCATGAGGTGGCTAAAGTACTGGAGTTCCAGCTTTAGCATCAGACCTTCCAATGAACACCCAGGACTTATCTCCTTTAGGATGGACTAGTTGGATCTCCTTGCAGTCCAAGGGACTCTCAAGAGTCTTCTTCAACACCACAGTTCAAAAGCATCAATTCTTCGGCGCTCAGCTTTCTTCACAGTCCAACTCTCACATCCATACATGACCACAGGAAAAACCATAGCCTTGACTAGATGGACCTTTGTTAGCAAAGTAATGTCTCTGCTTTTGAATATGCTATCTAGGTTGGTCATAACTTTCCTTCCAAAGAGTAAGCGTCTTTTAATTTCATGGCTACAATCACCATCTGCAGTGATTATGGAGCCCAGAAAAGTAAACTCTGACATTGTTTCCCTGTTTCCCCATCTATTTGCCATGAAGTGATGGGACCAGATACCATGATCTTAGTTTTCTGAATGTTGAGCTTTAAGCCAACTTTTTCACTCTCCACTTTCACTTTCATCAAGAGGCTTTTTAGTTCCTCTTCACTTTCTGCCATAAGGGTGGCGTCATCTGCATATCTGAGGGGACTGATATTTCTCCTGGCAATCTTGATTCCAGCCTGTGCTTCTTCCAGCCCAGCGTTTCTCATGATGTACTCTGCACATAAGTTAAATAAGCAGGGTTCTTAATAAAATTCTGAAACTTTAGATTAAAACTCCAGTGACAGCACCTGCATGGTTTGCAATAGGTATCAGCCTCTGGTAAAAAGGAGTGCTTCTTCTGGATCTGACCTCCTCTTTCCTGAAACTCCCAACACATATTCCAACCCATAGACACTACCAAACTCAAAGGTTGATGACCATCCTTGAGAGGTACTTCTGTCATCAGAGAGAAGTCAAGGAGTCAGTTTTTAGGAACTGGTAGCATCATCTCAATGGTAGTTCCTTGGAGTGGGAGATATAGGCAAGAGTTTTGATTCTACTTTCTTTTATTCCCCCATTACAACCTTTTAAGTTCATGTGAATGATCAACACATGCAATCTTTAGCAAGTGGGAACTTTCATCTGAGAGAAAAGGAATTTTCTAATGTCAATAATGTCTGTAAATTCACTAAGTGTAAAGATCTTGGAGGGGTCTAGTAATACTATTCTGGAAATTTTTCATTCCAATCCCAAAGAAAGACAATGACAAAGCATGTTCAAACTATAGCACAATTGTACTCATTTCACACACTAGCAAAGTAATGCTCAAAATTCTCCAAGATGGCTTCAACAGTACGTGAACTGAGAACTTCCATATGTTCAAGCTGGATTTAGAAAGGCAGAGGAACCAGAGATCAAACTGCCAACAGTTTGATTTCTCCACTGGATCATAGAAAAAGCAAGAGAGTTTCAGAAAAACATCTACTTCTGCTTCATTGACTATGCTAAAGCCTTTGACTGTTTGGATCACAACAAAATGTGAAAAATTCTTAAAGAGACGGGAATACCAGTCCACCTGACCTGCCTCCTGAGAAACCTGCATTCAGGCCAAGAAGCAACAGTTAGCACCACGGAAAAATGGACTAGTTCCAAATTGGGAAAGGAGTATGTCAAGGCTGTATATTGTCACCCTGCTTATTTAACTTTATGCAGAGTACATCATGCGAAATGATGAGCTGGATGAAGAAAAACCTGGAATCAAGATTGCCAGGAGAAATATCAATAACCTCGGGTATGCAGATGACACCACCCTTATGCCAGAAAGGGAAGAAGAAATAGAGAGTCTCTTGATAAAGGTGAAAGGGGAGAGTGAAAAAGTTAGCTTAAAATTCAACAGTCCAAAAACTAAGATCATGGCATCTGGTCCCATCACTTCATGGCAAATAGATGGGGAAAGAGTTTTATTTTCTTGGGCTCCAAAATCATTGCAGATGATAATAGCAGCCATGAAATTAAAAGACACTTGCTCCTTGGAAGAAAAGCTATGACCAAGCTAGACAGCATATTAAAAAGCAGAGACATTACTTTACCAACAAAGGTCTGTCTAGTCAAAGCTACAGTTTTTCCAGTGGTCATGTATGGATGTGAGAGTTGGACCATGAAGGAAGCTGAGCGCCAAAGAATTGATGCTTTTGAACTGTGGTGTTGGAAAGGACTCTTGAGAGTCCTTTGGACAGCAAGGAGATCAAATCAGTCAATCCTAAGGGAAATCAGTCCTGAATATTCATTTGAAGAACTGATGCTGAAGCTGATGCTCCAATACTTTGGTCTCCTGATGGGAAGAGTCGACTCATTAGAAAAGACCCTGATGCTGGGAAAGATTGTGGGCAGGAAGAGAAGGACAACAGATGATGAGATGGTTGGATGGCATCACTGACTGTAGACATGAATTTGAGCAAAGAGATGGTGAAGGACAGGGAAGCTTGGAGTGCTACAGTCCATGGGGTCACAGAGAGTTGGACATTACTGAGCAACTGAATAGCAAAAGATCTTAGAGGGTTTTAGTAATACTATTCTTATGTCTCTTGTTGAATAAGCAGAAACAAAAACCAAGACAAAGGTTTTGAACCCATTTCTTGGCCCAGATCTCAGGGGCCCAAACACTGCAGGGACTTGGCAGGAGCTTTACCTTAGAATGGGAAGCATCCCCATATGAGTGGCTTTCTGGAAGCTACTGAAAGGGAGAGAATGATAATTTCATCATTATCACATCAACATTCCCATTGATGTGTTTATAATGTACAAAAGCATTCCTAAAGCATTTGGCCAAAATTGCTGGGTCAATTCACAGGGCAGTCAAGATTCTCCTCGAGTGCTATGGAATAGGATGCTAATGGCACACAGCAGTGACAGAATGTCAAAGTGATGATAGTCTAAGATGCATGAGATATCAGTAAGGGTGACAGCAAAAGGAGATGCAGAACCTTATCTCTGTAGGAAGAGAGAAAGGCTTAGTTTAGCTAAAATGGCATGTTATTCCATAATCATCATCATCATCATTCTATCACTAAGTAATCATTATCAATCACTGGGTCAGAGGAAATTCTCACACACACACACACACACATACACAAATGAATTTGATCTCAGACTCTGCTCTGATCAGCTCCCACTTGACTTTCAGTAGCTGAATTTAGAAGTAACTGTAAATACATATTTAGACTTGGCCATGGAATTAGGGATTGCAGTAAGAGTGACAAGGGTACACAAAAGTAAAATGATTTGTGTATACCAAAGTTAAGAGAATCTCTGAAGAGTAAGTGTTCTTCACCAAATATAAAGTCTTAGGACCATCAGCTCACTTTCACCTGAGTTTTATATATCCTGGCTTCCACTGTCTTTTCATTCTATATGCTTTACCTGAGTCTCTTAGCCATTTTTATGACTTCTATATATTGATGATATCCTAATATCTAAGGTCTAGACTCATAATTCTAACTGCCTATTGGTCCTGAATATTGGTATCTAGATACCTCAAATTCAATACATCAAAAAGAAGATGACTCCAGTGGGTCAAAGATGGGTAGCTTTGATTTGTAACAGGTGGCTTTTATGACTGTGTTCAATGACAAAAAAAAAATAAATAAATTAGGGCAGTGTTTCTCAATCCTATAGTATCCATTGTCTAACTACTTTATTGGTAATACAAACCACAAATCACAAGGAATGCTAAAGCTCTCAGTGGCTGAACTTAGAATTCAAATTCTTCATATGTCCCCTAGAATTCTCAAAAACATATTTCAAAGTGCACATGGATCATCACCCAGGAGGTGATTCCTGATTTTCTTCAAGGAAAAGATGCTGCAAGTTGAGGTGTCTTTTATCAGTCTCCAAGGGGAAGGACCTTTGTACATAAAGACTGAGGGCAAAGTTACAAAAGAGGCTTAATTCAGAGGTCAAGTACTGGAGCACTGAGGGCTTGGTGTAATTACAATGAATTTCACCTCCTTCAAACCCTTCTTCTGCTGTGTCCAGTTGTGGAAGCTCAAACAACACAATTAACTTTCTAAATTTCAGGGGTTCTCATTTGTCAAAAAGGACAAAAATGCTTGCTTTGAGAGGCTTCTGTGGAAATGAAATGAGACAATTCATAAGAAATACTTAGTCTGGTATGATGTGGTACAGAGTAAGCAATGAATGACTATTAGTCTTATTATTTATATTGTTATTATTGTATTATTGTATTATTACCAAAATCAGGGTTATTATTCTCATTCTATTATCTCAGACACCTAAAATTACCTTCCATATTAAATCAGCAACATTATTTGATATCATATAGGAAAGACGCATCCCTTTTCTTATTCTACAGCTTTTTTGTACTCATCTGTTAGCCCACTGTAAATTTGTTTTGTCCCTCTTATTACAATTTCCATTGGATCAGAAGTCTTTTTGAATGAATCACAGTAACAAGAGTAATGATAATTAATAGATATCAAGTGTTTACAGTGAGCCATACGTGCAGCGAGGGGTTCACACGCATTATCTCACAACCACCTGATGACAGTGGTACTTCTGTTATCCTCTCATGATAAATTTACCAAAAGAATATACATCATTTCTTCCTTCTGTTGTCCAGACAAGATTCAGTGTTTGGCTTTAAGGAAAACAAAATCCCTTTTATATTGCTCTGATGGTGAGGTGCACAAGTTACACAGAGGACATGAGGGAGAGGGTGCCCAGCAACGACTCTACGAGGCCACCGAAGGCATCAGCGTAAGATAAGCATGAACCCTGTCTTAAATGATGATACAGATTCACCACACAGAGCAAATTCAGGAAAGGCCAAAGCACAAAGGCTCTCTGGAGACTGGAAATACTATAGGGGCTGACACAAGGAGTGACACAGTGCAGAAACACAGGGCCAAACTGTGGAAGACCAACGCACCTAATTACAGTGTCTGCACTTGATGTTGTAGGGATTGTGGCAACGGGGAGCACTGAAGGGATTCAAGCTGGGGTTTTACATGATCCTTTCCCATATATTTTCTCTTACAAAGACCTCTCACTGGCAGCGTGGAGGTTTGTAATTCTAGACAAGAATTATTGAATACAGGACATATGAAAACGATAAGGACCTGCAGGAAGTCTTTGTTAGCAGAGCTAGGAAAGAGGGACAAATTCCAAAGACAGAAGATGGAATGGGCAAAACCTGGTGGTGATGGGATGTGCCTGGTGAACAGGAGGAGAGAGGCCAACAAGACTCCTAGTCTTGACGACTGAATGGATGGTGGTAACAATAAACAAGAAAAAGATTTTTTTCCTTTTTGGTTAATGGGGAAAATAATGACTTCAGGATTGGGCATGTTGGAGAAGAGTAATAAGGATTTGCAAAATTTCTAAGTACCATATTGGCAAATACTTAAAGATAAAAAAAAAAAAAAAAGATTGTGGAGGGGCTTCCAATGGATTATAGGAGAGTCTTTTGGTGGCTGGAACCTTGCCCTGGGTCACCTGGCCTTTGGTTGGAGTCCTGCTGCTGCCACCTACAAGGCACAGAGGGCTGTGTAGAACTGTAGTGCCTATGTGTGTGTGCTAAGTTGCTTCAGTCATGTCTGACTCTTTTTGAACCTATGGACCAGAGCCCACCAGACTCCTTTGTCCATGATATTCTCCAAGCAAGAATACTGGAGTGGATTGCCATTTCCTTATGCAGGGGATCTTCCATACCCAGGGATCAAACCTAGGTCTCCTGTATTGCAGGCAGATTCTTCACTACTGAGCTACCTAGGAAGCCCGTAGAATTGTGGGGCTTAAACAAAATGCCTACACATTTTGACTATATAATCCTACTTCTGCTGCTGCTACTGCTAAGTCGAATCAGTCGTGTCTGACTCTATGCGACCCCATAGATGGCAACCCACCAGGTTCCCCCGTCCCTGGGATTCTCCAGGCAAGACCACTGGAGTGGGTTGCCATTTCCTTCTCCAATGCAGGAAAGTGAAAAGTGAAAGTGAAGTCGCTCAGTCGTGTCCGACTCTTAGCGACCCCATGGACTACAGACCACAGGCTCCTCTGTCCATGGGATTTTCCAGGCAAGAGTACCGGAGTGGGGTGCCATTGCCTTCTCCATCCTACTTCTGGGAATTGATCAAAAGGAAATAATCAGGAGGGCTCTGTATGTGTGACTAAGGCAGCTCCCTAAAGCACTGTTTATAGCAGTAGGTACTGGAATGAAGGGAAGAAAGTCATGGCACAACTATAAAGTAGAATCCAGTGCAGCCAGTGAGATGATGCACAATCACGTTTCTTACATGAGAGATGTCCACCACTCTGAGGAAGTCAGAGCACACGTCACAGAGCAACTCATCTCATCCATCCCCCGCCCCATCACTCTCTCCAACAGCTGCCTCCTTAACAAGACTTCTCTGACCCTACCTCCCAAGTCACTATCATTTCTCCCAGTTTATATTCCTATCTTTGATCAAGCTTCTTAATCATCATGAATGTGTTTCTATATCAAACGGAAATTTTGTGAAAACTATAGTAAATTTACATAAGTTATGGGTTTCCTAGGCAATGCATTGGTAAAGCATTTGCCTGTCAATGCAGGAGATGCAGGAGACACAGTTTCGATTCCTAAATTGGGAAGATCCGCTGAAGGAGGAAATGGCTACACACTCCAGTATTCTTGCCTGGAAAATCTCATGGACAGAGGAGCCTGGTGGGTACAGTCCATGGGATCACAAAAAGACACGACTAAGCGACTGAGCAAACACTTACACATAATTTGTGTCAAATGAGATGGTAGGTAAATATAAAAATATGCCTGGTACAAAATAAATGCTGAATACTTTCCATCTTTAATTATTTATTATTCTTTTTCCTTAATAACTCTCTGCTAAGTTTTGTTGTTATCTTCCTAACATCACTTTGAGATCTCTCAAAAGTCCCTTGTAAAACCAATAGGTGAATATGTGGGATTGAAAATGATGAAATGCACACCAGTATTTAGGGAACACCAGATTATTTTTTCATGTAACAAGAAAAAGAGCTATTAAATCTCTTTCTCTGTGAAGATATTATTTATCATATGTACATACATAATAAGTACATTAGTACTTTATTAAAAATGTGAAGTTGCTCAGTTGTGTCCAACTCTTTGTGACCCCATGGACTGTAGCCCACCAGGCTCCTCCATCCATGGAATTTTCTAGGCAAGAATACTGGAGTGGGTTGCCATTTGCTTCTCCAGGGGATCTTTCCAACCTAGGGATCAACCTGGGTCTCCCGCGTTGCAGGCAGACGCTTTACTGTCTGAGCCACCAGGTCTCCAAATTATTTTATTAAAAATAAGATGAGTGATAGAGTTTTTTCCCTATTTAAATATTTATGAGTTTGCAAATCCTTAAGGGAGGATTTGAATAACACTATCTTGTGCTTTAAAATTAATCTTTAAAATACTGATCCAGTATTTGGCTGATCTAGCTAGTGGAATCACTTCTGAGATTATATCCAAAAAATATGGAAACACAAGTTCGAGAAGACAATGTGCACCGCATGTTCACTGCAGTATTATTTACCACAGCCAAGATATGAAAACAACATATCCATCAAAGGATGAATGGATAAGGAAAGGTAGTGTGATAGCTAAAGTTTTATCCACAACATTAAAGATTTTTAAAAACTCCAAAAAAAATAAAAGGTAATGTGTATGTATATATATAATATACACACGTACACACAATGGGATATACTACTTAGCCTCATAAACATGAAATCTTGCCATTGCATACTAAGAGAAATGCCAGATGGAGAAAGACAAAGATCATATGATTTCACTCATGTATGGACTCTAAAAAGAAAACAAATGGACAAACAAAACAAACTCATAGACAAAAAGAACAGCTTGGTGGTTACCAGAGGGGAAAGGGGTTGGAAAGAGGGAAAAGTGAGTGAAAGGGGTGATAATGGATGGTGACTGGACCTTAGGTTGGTGATCACTTTGTAGTCAAATTATAATGTTGTACACCTGGGTCTTGGGTAATGTTATGTACTAATTTTACCTCAGTTAATAACATACTGCTACTGCTGCTAAGTCGCTTCAGTCGTGTCCGACTCTGTGCGACCCCATAGATGGCAGCCCACCAGGCTTCCCCGTCCCTGGGATTCTCCAGGAAAGAACACTGGAGTGGGCTGCCATGTTAATAAAGAAACAAACTCAAACATTCTGGAAAGTTTGAAAGACATATGCCCATCCTCAAACTTGATACATTCTTATGAGTTCTTGAGTACCTTAGTCAATATACATGGTTTCTGAAGCACACCCACAGGAACACACAGCACATAATCTGCTATTTAATGAGAGTCTAAATATATTACAGATTCCAAGAAAAGTAAACAGGCTGCATATACATGTGCTCTTCCACACACACATAAACCGTGTGCCATAGAAATCAGACCAAATGTACAGGGTCCACCCCTGCTTTAACATATAGTGACGGAGCTCAAGAGTTAGGAATTAGCTCAGCATGTTGCAGCAGCTAGCTACTGAAAGGGCAAGATAGCAAAACGGTATTTGAAAGCAACACTTGGGAATCTGCATTTTTTAAATTAACTACTGAAAATAGAATCTTTTCCTACATTCCTCCCTTCTCCTTACCTCACAATAGCCTTTAAGCCAGTTATCTTCAGCTTCCATTTGAAATATTGCAGTTGTTATAAAACAATGAGGGTCAGAGTTGTGCAGGAATAGATGAACCAATTACAGGACTGGGGTGGGGAGGGGCAATGCGGAGTTCATTTATTAGCAGGAACAAAATTGCATCATTATAATTTTAATAAAAACATCTCTCTTTTTCTTATCCTTTGAAAACAATTAGCTTTTCGATCCTAATTGTGCTTTATTTACATGCCCTCAAATTGCTTATTTAACAGTATTTTTGAAAACATGCAATTTAAAATTTTTTAATCATTTATTTTTACACGGAAAAGGTCTTGTCATTTTCAATATTAAGGTAAAATTTGGTAGGTTTCAGAATGATGCAGATCCAGAAAAGAAAAAGTGCTAGGAAATGAAATAGTGAGAAGTAAAAAACCATAAAGCAGTATCAACTGATGTCAAGGAAAAAAAATGTATACACTGATGTTAATAAAGTGACAAATGCTGCTACCTGACATTTCTACTGCTCCACTCCAAAAAAGACGATTTGCCCTTTGATACTTATCACTCCTTTGTGTACATTTCTTTCACAGATTCATTTTGCATTGTCTTCTTCTTTTTTTAACTGTTAGTTATGTAAAGACCAATATCATTTGAATGCGGAGATTTTGAATAACACAGACACATTCTTTTTCCTTTATTTTCCTCTCTCATCTCCTTTGTGACTCTCATTTTGTGTGTGTGTGTGTATCTCATCTATTGTAAGATGAACGCCTAATTGTTCTCTCTTAAAAGAAATGACTTGTTAATGAGAATATGCTTACTACTGAAGCATATGCATGAAAAAAAAAAAAAAATAGTGTTTCTATGGAATCTGTGGAATCAGGACGCCAGTCCCTGTTAGGTACTGGGGAGAAATGTTGGTTCTGGTTTCAGAAGAGAGAAGCTTGCAATTTCAATTCCTTGGAATCTATCAGAAGCCATTTTCCATGGCCATAGGAAGGCTGCCTGATAAGGCTGCAGTTGAAAATGTACTCCTTGGGCAGAATTTCTGATACACTATGACAATGGAGGAGTCTGCACACTTAATAGCATGAAATTTGGGTAAGAATTGACAGCCAGGTGTGTATCTAAGAAAGCCCATCCTAATTTGAGGACAAGTTTTGTTAATAAACCAGGATATAAAGGTTTATTGTCCCCTTCCAAAAAAAAAAAACAACTGCAATGGCAATAAAACGCCTTAGGTTAAGTTCTGCTTGCATTAAAGTATTGCCCACAGCACCGTATCTTTTATGCTGGTGGGCAGCTCTGCTTCAGCTCAAAATCTTAAGCAACATACATTTAACAGCGTGACACGTTAAAGGGAGAGCAAATTTCTTTTCTTCACACCAGATGGGAATAAGAAACGTGAGTGTTGTGCACAATGAAACAATATCTATAAATCTACCATTTTATCATCCCATTTCAGACTATAAAATTAGAAGATTCATCAGTTACACCTCTACTCATGAAATATACCTGCTGAGGTATGAGGTCCCTGTGGGAAGACTGATACAGATAACACATTCAGAGGGTGAAGTCATATATCAGTGAGCATCACGCGATTAGCAAGAGCTGTGACCCTCACACCCAGCTGCATTTGCTTTATGCTGGGGGATGTCAGGAGTGTGTCAGCAAACAAAGAATTGTTAGGAATCTGCTTGTTACCAACTCTGCAACTGGAGAGATCTGACACAAAGATTTTGACATACAAAGATATTCCCAAATCATAATAAGGTAATATCCAAAATTGCCTAAAAATGTGTTCCTATTATCAGGAGGCTATCTTCTTAGGTGGAAAAATAAGCAGCTTTTCACGTATTTCTTCTGTTTTCTCTCTTCCCCAGTTTCTAATTCTAACCCACATCCACACTTTGTCCTCACAATTGTGACAATGACATGTGATAATCTGCAAGGTGCAGAAAATATTTAGAGCTCTTCCACCTTTGTTATCTCATATGATCCTCCAGCCACCCAGGGAGGTTGGAGCAGAAATGGCTTAATGACTTGACAAAGAATGGGGATGAAAACACAGAGATACTAAATACTTTTCCAGTGTTTCTTATTTTCTTCCTCCCTCTCTCAATATACCGTGCTAATACTTCCTCTCCCAGTGTTCCAGCGGTATTAGCAAACCAGGAAAAATACATGTCAGAGATTCTTTGTTTTCTGTATTCTTTTTTTTTTTTAATAGACTAGCTATAGAATCTAAGGAAAATAACTAGGTTTCTGTGGCCATTTCCTCTCTATTTGAGTCATGTTAGATAGGCATCATGCCTACTTCAGGCCTGGAAGGTTTACCCTAATTTGCCTGGTTTGGGAACATGACACTAATTAATCATACATAATAAACTACTCTAAAACCTAGTACCTTAAAAAAGAACAGTAAGTACTTATTATCTTTGCCATTTTTTCATGGCCAAGAATTTGGGAGCAACTTAGATGGGCAGTTTGACTTGTAAGAGTCCTTCATGAAACGGTAGTCAGAAGGGCAATTATCTGAAGACAAAAGGATCAGCTAGCGAGATGACCACTCACAGGACTGACATGTTGGTGCTGCTGAGTGGTAGGAGGTCTTGGCTCCTCTCCATGTAATCTTCTCCCGGGGCTTGTTCAGTGTCCTGACAACCAGACCAAGCAACCCGTAAGAGCAAATGGAAGCCACTGTGCCATTTATGACCCAGCCTGCAAAGCCATAATTCCATCCGCCTCACTGTTTTTTTTATCACACAGGCCAGTCTGCATTCAACATGGGGTAAAACCACGTGTGTGGTATCACTGGGTCCATTTTGGAGGCCGGTATGATTACTCTGGACTTTCCTGAGGGAGTCTGCAAATATACCATTTCTCCCCCAGGAAACAAGAATGTCCTGGGGAGTGTATACATGGTGGCAGAGGGGTGATGTCATGTTGGTGGATATCTGGCACTTTCTTTCACCATCACCCTCACTCTTACCTCTTCTGGGAACTGTCCCTCCAATACACGGCCACCATGGGAACCAGTCTGGACTTATGCGATCCTCACTGCTTAACCATAGTTTGCTGGTTCAGCATCAGGCAACTGACCCAAGAGCAGGGAGGAACATTAAAAATAACACCGCCTGCCAGGCACTTCCCTATTGGTTCAGTGGTTA
This sequence comes from Bison bison bison, assembly GCF_000754665.1. Lineage (NCBI taxonomy): Eukaryota > Metazoa > Chordata > Mammalia > Artiodactyla > Bovidae > Bison > Bison bison. The sequence goes on from NW_011494628.1 coordinate 4,521,137, forward strand.
AGAATCCACCTTGCAATGCCAGGGATATGACTTTGATCCCTGGTCAGGGAACTAAGATCTCACCCGTTGAGGAGTAACTAAGCCCGTGTCATAACTAGAAAGTCCATGGCCCACAAGAAAGATCCCCCATGACAACAAAGACCCAACACAACCGAATAAATAATAAAGATAAAACATTTAAAAATGTTTAAAGTAAAGGAAATAACATTCTTCAGACTATACAGATATTTGTTCCACATGGGACCCCCGACTTGTAGACTAATACAATCATTCCCTGGGATTTAGAACTTGAGAGGAAAACAACCTTGAGGGAGACCTCCCTTCCTCTAATGGTTAAACTATAGAATATAAAGCTTCCCCATGTGGAGGATCTGATTCATAGTGAGAAAGCAGGTCGGTAGTGGACAAAGCAGAGATTAGAAGAGAACAAAGCTGAGCTCCTGCCTCCGGGTTAGACTGTACACTTTTCACAGCTTAGTTTGTATCCTTTATAACCCTTTGGAATCTGTGAACCAATAAATTCCCACTCACAGATGAACTAATCTAAAAAGTGGCAAAATTGTTCACAGTTCAACTCATATGCAGAGAAAATAGAAATTTTGTCTGGCCTTCGAGGAGAGAAAACGTACTTGACTTTCTCTAATCTGGGATAACTGCTCACTCCTATGTCTGCAAGCTCCGTCCTAATGGTATTGGGTAATAAGGGAACAGAGCTCATGTGGCCTTGGACTCTGGAGCACAGAAGTTCTTAGTGCTCCATGGCGCCTCTGGCCTCTGGTAGGAGTCTTTTGTCCATCTGACCACTGCTCACACCCTGACAACATGCACAGCTGCAGCCCCTGGAGTAATCCATGGTCTAGCCTCTTTCTGCTTGCACTCCAATAGCACCTCTTCCTCTGCCTCTCAGTGGCTGCAGAACACTCTACTCTGAGCCTCAGCTGCTTTCTCCTTGAGACTTCAACTTCTGGCAACAGGGTGCCTCTAAGGCCCAGCCTCTGCAGCTTCCTGGGGTATCACACAGAAAACCATTGTCCTCTGTGCCTCCCTCGATTTCCCTAGCACACCTGCCCCTCTTGGGCAAATGTCCAGCTCAGTCTTTTCTCTCCTTTTCACCATCAGCCTGGTATAGGGACGGGTTTCTCCATCTGTCGTCCGCTTGAGGCTTCCCTTATATAGGACTCTAAGACCTCTCCCCAAGCCTGCTATGCCACTAAAATGATGATGAGTTGTCCTCCTCTACCCTGGGACAATAAAGGAAGACTTTAAGGAAAACGAGAACTTGAGAGGAATGTTTAAACTAACAAGCTCAATACTTTTTTAATAGCCTCTTTAAGCACATCTGAATTCTATAACTTAAACCCAAAGTCCTAACAAATGTCATCAGGCAGCAGTAAAACAGCCAAGTGACAGTCAGTCACTCAGTCAATCAGTCAACCATTTTCTGAGCAACTTTGAGTTCCTGCATCCCAAAACTGTGAATACAACTCATTAACTTACTCACAATCTAGGGAGGGAAAACATACACTTGTATGAAAAGAAAAATATAATGAACTCATTGTATTCCCTAAAAGAAAGATGATCAAAAGTCCCCCCAGCACCACCACCACAGATGGATGCCTGACATTTTCTGAGGGAAGAGTGGGGTTGGAAGCAGATGGCTGGGCTCTGTAACCTGAGAAACTATTCCCTCCCCAGTTGCTGATTCAGTTTATTAAATTTAAATCTTTGAACAAGGTGCTTCAAAAGATTGAATTCTAAGTGAGACAGGGATCATAAAAGATTGTATCATGCACTATGTTAGACTGTATAGATAGACAAATGCAAAGCATAGTTCTACCCACGATCTTTGTTTCTGTGAACTTCAATATACAACACAAGTGAAGTGATACTAGAACACACTGGCCGGGACTAAGGGACACAGGCACACCCACACACTGTTGGAAACTCTGTGTGGTTCTGTTTAAGCCCTGGTAGTCCCTGGGTCTCCCCTGTCTGACATCCAATACTGCTGTTTACATACTTAGTGATGTCTCTATTAGGACAGGGTCTGTGTTCTCTTACTGCTAAGCCACTTCAGTCGTGTCCGACTCCGTGCGACCCCATAGACAGCGGCCCACCAGGCTCCGCCGTCCCTGGGATTCTCCAGGCAAGAATAGTGGAGTGGGTTGCCATTTCCTTCTCCAATGCAGGAAAGTGAAAAGTGAAAGTGAAGTCGCTCAGTCGTGTCCGACTCTTAAGAGACCCCATGGACTGCAGCCCACCAGGCTCCTCCATCCATGGAATTTTCCAGGCAAGAGTACTGGAGTGGGGTGCCATTGCCTTCTCTGTGTGTTGTCTTAGTCACTGCTTAATCCTCATCTCATAGCACAACCCTAGCCTTAGGCAGTGCTCAGTTAGTAAATGTGTGTTCAATGCATGATAACTGGATGCAAATTTTTAGAATGATGATTTGGTTATATGTATCAGAAGTTCTTAGTTATCTTTATTTTTTTATTTTATTTTTAAACTTTACAATATTGTATTAGTTTTGCCAAATATCGAAATGAATCCGCCACAGGTATACCTGTGTTTCCCATCCTGAACCCTCCTCCCTCCTCCCTCCCCATAACCTCCCTCTGGGTCGTCCCAGTGCACCAGCCCCAAGCATCCAGTATCGTGCATCGAACCTGGACTGGCGACTCGTTTCATACATGATATTATACATGTTTCGATTCATCCCAAGGAATAATAATGGATGTATGTATGTAATTATCTATATAAATATTCAGGAAAATGTGGTTTATACTAAGAGAAATTTAGAAACAATGGAAATATGAAACAATAGAGTCTTGTTTAAATACATTATGGTATCATCTTAGAATGACTATTATACAACCATTGAAAACAATGTTTATAATAAAACAATCACATTTTGGTAAATCTGTATTTGCTGTGTATATATGTATAAATGTACATGCAAAGAAAGAGATCAGAAAAATGGACACTTCTATGTAAACTGTGCTTCTATTCAGGTGGAAAGTTTCAATCCACTCATTATCTCACTTTTGTTTCTCTGTATTTTCTCAGTGTTCTAAAATAACACATATTTATTTGTGGTAAGAGTAAAGCAATAATATGCATTAAGAATCTCTGAGCATGTACCCTAGAAAGTTGTCTAACAGGAATTAAACTCATCACTGTGTCCCCATTTCCAGAGAGTGTCCCCCCAGTCTCCCTGGGAAAGTTACATCCAGGTGTTTACCCAAGATACTTACGACAGAGCTCATATCATCTCCTGTCCTTCCAACCTGCTCACCAAAACATGTGTTGGGCAGCAGCATGTTAGGCAAGGTACAAGCAAATCTTTATTAAGAAAGCATTTTTCTACTGACACCCATACTGACCTGGGCAACGAGTCGGACACTACTGAGCGACTGAACTGAATTGAACCGAAGACAACCCTACTGTCCCTTTGCACCCAACTACCAAAATGGAGATGGGCCTTGCTGCTAACAGGAATTCAAAAGAAATAAAAGCAACCACACTGGCTCATCCCACCTCTTAACAGCTGTACTGACTGGTGTGCCACTGTTCGACAGGTCTGTTGCTCCAGACCTACAGCCCACTCGTCCGAAGTCATTTCAAGGTGGGCTGGCACCAGCAGCCTCTAATAACTCTGCGAAAACTTGTAATGGGTCCAGGCATTTTGTACATAGCCTGAGACTACAGTATATCTTCTAAAGCCATGAAAATCATCTACCACACTGTTCCTCTTGACTGAGTAAGGAGAGATGTAGGAGGAAGGAGAAGGGGAAGATGATCATAATATTTCCTTAGCGGAAGGAGTGGTTGCCTCAGATTCAGTCACAGATATAGGAAGAGCCACGTCCAGCCTCCTCAACGTCCAGCTTAAATCTCTCCTAAATCTCTACCATTGCTGCTCTCTCCTAAGAGTAATTCACCCCTGTATTTCACCTTGCCCTCATCTCAATGAGTTCTAACTTGGAAACGCATTTTTTTTTTTTAATGAAAGTTTGTGTTTTCTTCTATAAGGGCTTCCCAGGTGGCACTAGCAGTAAGAAATCTGCCTATAAATGCAGGAGACCCAAGAGATATGGGTTCCCTGGGTTGGGAAGATCCCTTGGAGTAGGAAATGGCAACTCACTCCAATATTTCTTGCCTGGAAAATTCCATGGACGGAGGAGCCTAGCAGGCTACAGTCCTTGGGATCACAAAGAGTTGGACACAACTGAGCACATGCTGGCACGCACTTCCTCTTTGAAAGCACTTTTAACTCATTTTTTCCCCCTAAAGGGTTCATTTTTAAAAAAAATGAATTTAGTGATAAAATTCCTAATGAAATGATTGCTTCTGTGTAAGTGATATTAATAGAAGTGAAATGCCCTGACAAATCCTACAGGATAATGGTTCCTTTGCTAATGTTTACCATCATTACCTACCTTAAATTTCACCCCCAAAACAGATCAACACAATTAATCTGCCTAATAAGGAACCATTTATAGTTACAAATGGCTTTCATGTCAGGTTGATCAAAGCATTTCACTGATGATAATTTGTTCCAATTCACTATAATTTTTGCATTGCTCATTGCTATCAAATTGAGTGCTTTAACCCTCATAGTTTTGTCTTTAAAAAAAAAAAACTTACAAATTGGGTGTCATACAAAAGTTATTGAAGAATCTATTCTTTTCATACCCTGCTTCCGAGTTGATAATCCTTTTTGCCAAGGTTTTCATCATTATAATTCTCTTAGTGGGGTCAGAGCTCATGAAAACTTGTACATGGAAATTATAACATTCCTTTAGGAGAGTGGGGGATAGAAGGAGGAAGAAGATACTAAATTAAAAATCTGCTGTGAACACCCTAAATATGGATTCCAAGTCTTTTTAATAGTGAATGACTGACTCCTCCATGCAGACTCTAAAAAGTTGCGTTCTCAGACTAAAAGACATAAGTACAGAAATTTTCTCCGAACTTAATCTTACATACTTTTTTTCTTTCCCTTGCAAACTCAGTGCACAATTGCCTGGCTGCTTTCAGCCTGTCTCACACAAATTATGTTGTATCGACTTCAAAGAAAGGGCTGGTGATTTTAGTGTATTCAATCTACCCCATAATGCTCTCAGGGCAGTGCCCAGTACTCCAGGAGCTTGACTAAATAAATACTGAGTTGAAAAGTATAGACTAAAAAAAATTACTTCTATCCAACACAAATAAAAATAAGCACCCAGACTTTAGTGTATTTATTCTGTCTCTTACAAATCACCTGAGGTGATTCCCTTTTCTTAAATAATAACCACACTTTCATCCCATGACTCAAATTCTTTCCTAGAAATTGGCTGCTAGCTCAGCTACTCTTGGGAATTCTGAGTGATACAGAGGGAACTAGATTCTCCTTCTGGGCTGAAAGACAGCCATTAACTAATGTAGGACCACAGAACAAAGAGCTTCCTTACTTTCTTTCTGGGTTTCATAGCCTGGCCAGAATTAGGAAATGCCTCCATTTCCATCACATTTTGCTACTAAATGAGCCCAAGTCAAGAAACACCCTTTGACACACTGATTATTGATGTTCTGGGGAAATCTCCATAGCTGGGAACTTTGTGGAATCTACCCAATTCTCAAATTCCTTCAGTCTCAAAATATTTGGGATAGTAGCTACAAATATTGTTTTACTAATAATTTTATATTTACACAGTGATTTGAATATTTAAAAACCTTTCCAAAGGCAATGCATAAGTTTGCTGGGTCTGCTATAATAGAGTAACAAAGACAAGGCAATGTGAACAACAGAAATATATTTTCTCAAAATTCTGGATGGTAGAAGTCCAAAATCAAAATGTTGGCACCGTTGGTTTCTTCAAAGACCTCTCCCCTTGGCTTGTAGATGGCCATTCTCATTGGGTATCTCATCTATGCATTGTGTTCATTTGTGTTCTAATCTTCTTTTCATATAAGAACACCAGTCATATTGCATTCCTAGAGAAGGCAATGGCAACCCTCTCTAGTATTCTTGCCTGGGAAATCCCATGGACAGAGGAGCCTGGCGAGCTACAGTCCATGGGGTCACAAAGAGTCAGACATGACTTAGCAACTAAACAGCAACAGCATATAGCATTAGACCCCATCCATAAAACTTTAAGTTAATTACCTTTTAAAGATATATCTCAAATACACTCACATTCTGAGGAACTGGAGGTTAAAAGTTCAACCTATGAATTCGTGGAGGAGGGGACATAATTCAACCCATGATAGTCACGCTTTCATTTTATAATTATGAACCTAAAATTTAAAAAAGAAAAAAACAAACCTGCATCACCAAGCTCACCAGTCGTTAGGTGATATAGCTAAAATTGGATCCCTGGGTCTCTGATTCCAAATGCTATACTTTCTCCCTTATAGTCTGCTGCTACTATGATACCTAAATTGTGCCTAACTGTTTATCATTTATAGACACCGCATTATCTCACTGAACTGCCTGAGGAAAGAAAAGCTGGTATTACCCTAGGAACCACTTGGCCGATTTGAAACTCCTGGGGCAGGAGAGAAGATTCTTCTAGAATTCTCATCAGTTTACTCTGTAGCCACAACCCTTACCCACTAGCCGGACCTTAACATTGAGGATGCAGAAAAAGGTCATTGGACCAAAGCTTGACTCTCAAAAGTTTTCCTAATTTTGACTGCAGCTCAGAACCAATTTCATCTAAGGAATAAGCATGGAGATTCATCATAATGTTGCTCCCAATTTATCCGAGTCAGACCTCAAGTACCAGCTAAATCTGAGAGTAGATGGATGGATCTAGAGAACAGCAAATGTTCCTGAGTCCCCCATACAGTCAGCCTAAGAGAAAAGAATCTGTTCCCATCATTCAAAGCACTTAAAATAGCCCTTGAGTTTTAAATTTTGAGAGTACTACTTTTTGGAAGGTTAAATGTAAACAAGAGTATTTAAATATCTATTTACAGTTTCTTCTAAAAACAAACAGAGCAAGATTAAAAGTGTGTTAAGAGACATACAGATGGATAACGGGCACATGAAAAGATGCTCAGCATTGCTAAGTATTAGAGAAATGCAAATCAAAACCACAATGTGATATTACCTAAACCTGTCAAAATGGACATCATTAAAAGTCTACACTGTTGATGGGAATGGAAATTTCAGCCACTATAGAAACAATATAAAATTTACTCCAAAAACTATAAGTAGAACTACCATATTTTAACAATCATGAGAGATGATACAGGGACTGCAGCTTAATCACTCAGGTCTGGAGTGATTTATCACACAGCAACATATAACCTGTAATATTCTTTGTTTCCCACCTCCACTCCCCAATTCTGCTTCCTTTTGTATTATTATTATTTTTCAATGGAGGACAATTTACAATGTTGTGTTGTTTTCTGCCATACAGCAACATGAATCAGCCATAAGCATATAGACAATCCATGCGTGTTCAGTGGCTTCAGTTGTGTCCAACTCTGTGTGACCCTATGTACTGTAGCTCACAGAGCTTCTCTGTCCATGTGATTGTCCAAGCAAGGATACTGAAGTGGGTCGCCATGCCCTTCTCCAGGGGATCTTCCCAACCCAGAGACTGAACCCACATCTCTTACATCTCCTCCATTGGCAGATGGGTTCTGCCATCTAGCACCACTGGGGAAGCTCATAGACAGCCCATAGGGTCACAAAGAATTGGACACGACTGAGTGACTAAATATACATATACATATATATGTGTGTGTGTGCGCATAAATACATATACTTAAATATATATATATATAGCCTGGTGGGCTACAGTTTACAGGGTCACAAAGACTCTGACACCTCCCTCTTACCCACCCCCCAATTCTAACTCCAATCTAAGTTCTGAAAGTTAGAGTTACAAAATCAGTTCTTTCCCCTCAATGTAAACATTTATACTATAAACTCAGGCATCTGGAAAAACTGATCACAAGGTCTTAATGTTGTTTCTGCTCTTTTCATCAAGAAATAAATAACTCTAGTATGATAATTTTTTCCTCCTGTTTATATGCAAATTGTTTAAGAACTGAACTGTTCCAGTTGTTTGCAATTGCTTCCATATTATCCCAAAACAATTCAAAATTCAAAACATGCAATAAAATCAGAGATTTATTGGTCTCACATTTTTTTCCTCTCAGAATTCATCAAACCAACCATATTTCTTTGAATTTTTCATTTGGAGGAGGGGACAGTCTGTCTTTTCCTTTGTTCTTTTCTTGGCTATTAAACAGGATTATTTGCCAATTTGATAACTGACATCTAAAGGCATTCTTCATTCATTAAGAAAATAAAATAATCATCAGTCTAGGGAAAATGCAGAGGAGAAGGGATCACATTTTATAATATCATGGTCGATGTAGGTGGTTGAGCTGAGATGTGTTTATTAAATCTCTGAATATAGATGGATGCTCTTAAAAGCTAATTTTAAGATGAAGAAATTGTTGCTTATCCTAATTGCTCTCTAGAAAGTGACTGCATGTGATTAATAGGAAGGGAAAAAGTGGGAGTGGGTTTGCAATTTGACTCCTCCCTTTGACACTCCCTATTCCATTTTTAGTAAAATCAACTGAAATTATAGGAAGAAAAAAATCTTCACACTGTAAAAACCTGTTCATATTAGCTCTTTACAACTCAGAGAAGCATAATCATTTAATGCAGTATTTTCAGCAACAAAAAATCCCCACCTTCAAAAAATGTTCATTTACCCTTGAAATTGTTTTTGCTATCACCACATGATGAATTCTGAAGCAAGGCTTGGATATATGTTGAGTCAGTGTTGATTTAAACACAGATCGACCTCCCACATAGCTACCATCTTTGAGTTGTTGGCTAGAACTGAAAGAAGCTGGAAGGAAATGATCAAAATCCACGCCCCCCCGCCAAAAAAAAAAACTAATTTTCCCTCTGCCCAAATTGCTCCTAATGAACAGAAAATCAGTCCCTCCCCCACAGAATGTTAAGTAATTTGGTTTAAAATGACACATGAAAGGTATTGCTAAGGGAACATTTTCTAAGTTTTTGAATTCTTTTCTACTTTTATCAAATGCATCCTTCTACAATAAGAAAAGGCCAAAGTTATGTCTTACACTGCCTTACACTCCTCGGGAGCTTCTCCCTTGGCCTCAGCATTTGGAGCTGGAGATACTATTTGTGGAATGAGGCTGAGGACATGAGCCAAAATGAATTTCAGGCTTGCCAGAGCTTACAATCTTAATGCAAATTCAACAATTAGCAATGCCTCAGCTGTGAAAGCTGGAAAAAATTCCACACATCAGATGGTGAGAGAGGCTGGTGGGGAAAAGCACTTCCATTTTTCTGTTGTCATCCTGTCATCTCCTAACTCAACGCATAACCTTGAAAGCAGACCTGGGCCCTACGGGTTATAAACTCATTCAGATGGTTCCAGAAAGGCAGCACCCTCACTAATCCAGAGTAGAACTGTAAATGTGTAAAAAGGCTAAGTAGAGAAAGAATTTTAAACTATAAGAAACACTGTATCATCAGCTTCAAAAAACCCCTAGATTAATGAGAATCACTAGTTCAGTATCACTGAATGCTAAGAGGATCCAACTATACGAAGTCAGAAGAAACAGCTCTAAGGTGTCCTTGTCAACCTGAACCGCTGAGCGAGTGTTGCTCTGTAATAAGGCACTTTTTGTTTGTTTCTTGAGGTGTTTGAGGCCAGCAGAAAAAAACAAACACGCATTACAAACAATGAGATCATTTGAAAGTGAAAGTGAAAGTCACTCAGTCGTGTCTGACTCTGCGACCCCAGGGCTATACAGTCCTTGGAATTCTCCAGGCCAGAATACTGGAGTGGGTAGTCCTTCCCTTTTCCAGGGGATCTTCCCAACCCAGGGATCAAACCCAGGTCTCCCACATTGCAGGCTGGATTCTTTACCAGCTGAGCCACAAGGGAAGCCTTAGAAATCATTTAGAAACCCAAAAACATTGGGTTTCCTTGCCTTCATCTTCCCACATTGGTCTTTTTCTAAAGGAAAGAAAAAATATATAGCTGCAGTTGTACAAGTGAACACTTCCACTGGAAAGAATACAATGATACAGCCCATTGAGGGGAAGCATCAGAAATTCTAAGGACTTCACATGCTAAACACAATTATTCATTCCTTGTATGGTTCCCTCCCAACTATTTTCTTCCTATTCACATCGTCACTCATTATTTTTAATATTTATTTTATTTATTTATTTGGCTGCCCTGGGTCTTAGTTGCAGCATTTGGGATCTAATTCCCCAACCAAGGACTGAACCCGCACCCTCTGCATTGGGAGCATGGAGTCTTAGCCACTGGACCACCAGGGAAGTCCCACCAATCATTACTGATGATGCAAACTTTGTAACCATACCCCAAACTAAGAATCACCTTCCACTGCAACCTGTTAATCAGTTACCTCGTGACCACTCTGGGAGTAAATCTTGTTATTTCCCTTAAATACTTCCCTTCATGACTTTTCCTCACCATCATTCATCAAAATACTTACAGCTCCAATAAACTCTTTTCTTCTGAATGTAAATCAAACATGATCAATTTTTTTTTTTTTTTACAAAAATGCCCTCAATTGTTCTCTATCATGAATCTATTCTGCATGTATCTTTGTTTGGATTCCCTCCAAAGAAAAGTCAGGGGAAAAATCTTGAGTACAAGTAACTTACTTAGGAAGTGATTCCAGGAAGCAGAGTGTAGCTCAGGGGATGTGAGCCAAGGAAGAGGGAAAAGCCAGATGCTTGAGGGAGAAAGCCCTCAGTGTGGTCGGGAACCATGCACCAAAGTTGGGTAAGGGATGTTGACGGGGCTCCTACTATGGTGCCCGCCGTGGCAGATGCCTGAATTCCACCAGATGCTCAGCTGTGCACATAGTAGGGAATTGTGCTTCCCGAGTCAACATTCAAATATTCACTCCCTTTTATGCTCATCATAAAATTATGATCCTTATTTGTATCCTTTCCCAAAGTCGACCTTTAACCCAATCATTCATATATACATCTTTTCACCTGTACGAAAAGCTTCCTGTCTCCACTCTGCAAACACTTGTTTGGAACCCAATTATCTCAGTGCACTTCTCTCTCTTATGCACTGTCAAGGCAATTTACTTCAAATGAGCAAATAGCTCCAGCTCATGGCCCTTGCTTTCGAATCTTGAAAAAGAAACTAGGATATCTTTTTCAACCACAGGGATACATCAAGGGTTTTTTCACAAGTTTAAAAAATGTTTAATTTTTCAGATTCACAGTGTTATTTTCTACATCATTATTTACATAAGTAAAAATGAAACATGTCCCTTTGTATGTTAGCCTCTTTTCCAATCAGCAAATTTGAGGGCAAGAAATTTTATCACAGCAAATTCTGTTGATTTTATATCTAGAGCACAATTGGCACTTTGTGAAAGAGAATAAAGGTCATATAGAAACAGAAAGAATCAAGCATTATCCCAAAATGTGAACCATCATCTTAAAACTCATTTTATCTTCCATATTAGACAATATATATCAAATATTCTTCTTTCCACCACATCATCTCCTTCTTATAACCCAGGATGGTTTATTAACCCCAGTTTTGGGCAACTGTACCAATGTATTGATCCCCAAAAGATTTTTCCACCCAATGGTGACTTTTTCAATTAACTGTCATTACCAAGAATTTTGAGGTGTAGACATGTGCTAGGGATTCGGAGACATCATTTCTCACCTTTGTCATGGATGAAGTACCACATTTTCTAAAACAGAATCAACAGCCTTAAGGTTTCTGATGTGCACATACAACTGTGTCTCCTGTCTGATTCATATTTGTAATGAACCTGCTTTGGGACTGCTGGCAATAAAAGGGACATAATCCTTAAGTAGGTTTCAGAGAAGCTCGATTAATTTATGTGACAGGACTCAATCTTGTGCAAAGGTTTAATGAGAACCTCAAGTTGTATAAAGTGTGCCTGGCATCTGCCTATCCCTCTGTCAGGAAGAGCAGAGGGATACCTTATGTGAAGAACATATATCCAGATTTCTTTAACTGATATGGATGAACCTAATAGAGAATAAGGGGAAAGAGCAACAACCACCAAAAAGACTAGTGCAGCAAATATTGATCCATTATACACTTGCTGGTTATTGTAATAACCTTTGAACATTCCCCAAAAGGAAAGCATGACATGGATAATGTATGTGCCTACTGCAAGTAATCTTCCAAGCATGAATGGCTGAAGGATTATAATTTCTTTTCACCAGATCATCATAGGTGTCCCAGAGGTCATACAAATAACCAGCATCCTTTCATTCTAAACACTACCAAGCCAAGGTTGAGATATGAGCCTATTAAAATCTGGTTTAAAAAAGAATTTTATTTTGCCCGTGATTTCATAAATTAATTGCAGACTGCCTTTTAAAGCCTTCTGCGGAAGACAAAGAGACCTTCAAATCCTTTCTCTGAGAATTAAAGCTTTCATTTAAGGATTCCAGATGGGCTGTATTTTAAGCATAAAAGTTCAAATACTTTTAACCACCGACAGATGAAAGGAATTTTACCCAGTTATGTTGCACAATTGCCACCCAGTAGTTCTTCAATCCTGGCCAAATTGAGCATCAATTTAAATTAGATTTAATCGTGGGACCCTTGACAATCACAATCAACACAAGATATTAGGGAGTTTAGGAAATGGGTCTATTAAATGACAATTAAAGCTGTCAGCCTTCCAGAGCTTATTTTCAGTTAATTTGATCCCTAGTAGACAGCCACATTCAACTGCTGTAAACAAAGAGGTCTGTTTGAAAGTGCAAGCTGAGATGGGAGCTGGTTCCTTAGAACCTTGGTTGATGGCGTGTTTCACTTCCAGGTTCAGGTAGCTCCATCTGTTACTTAGAGTAAGTGACTTCAAAATAACTCCCTGTGCAAGTACTGAAGCCCTCCTGAAAGTCCTGAGAGAGTGTGGGGAGTGGCTGGCTTTTCCTTTTTGTGTAAAGTCGCATGGAAATTCTTCAGGGTTAGGTGCTCTCCGTCTGGCACATATTACATAGTGCTTTTACCTAGAATGTGCCTGAAATTGACTATGGAAAGTCTTAGGTTATCCATACCCTTTAATACAGTATTTTCACTTTCAGGGATTCATCCTAAAGAAACAGATATCTGCACAGAGTTATGAACAGGCGTGTTTGCTGAAGAATGAAACGAAGATAAAACATAGAGCAAGTTTAGTTTGGCTGTTCCTCTCACCTCATTCCCCTTGACCCTTCCCATAGGCCAGACCATGTTTCTCTACCTTGAAAACTTCTTCTTCAGTGTCACTTCCTCCCAAGCATTTGCATGGAGAACCAGCCAAAAATTTCCAAGTCCTGGGCTTTTCTCCATCAAAATATGTCTCCCATGCCCTTAGGTTCATGCCCTCTGCAGTCTGCCCAGGCCAGAAAATTAGACACATTTTTCTTTCTGAGATGTTAATGGATTTATATTACCTTCTAGAAGCAGCATGTTATATTTTAAAATGAGATCCTCCTGAAGATAATGCTATCAACTCAAAGTGGGATTATAACAGGAATTTCAGTCTCCAAATAAACCCAGTAGTTTGTATGATTTAAAAGTCCTTTTCAAATACATTTTCAGGACATGTACATGTGTGTATGTGTCTTAGTTTACTCATTTTGCTTTATTATGAAAAGGCATTCATGTTTATTATATTAATACAGAGTGTGGGAAACAAGAAAAAGTTAAAGGAAGATGAAAATCATCAATATTCCCTACCACACAGAAATGAAATTTTTAACATTCTATTGTGCTTCTTCCCAATCATAGTCATATGCACTAATTTATTTTCTGGAGTCATGATTACAGCATATGTATAATTTTTCATTCTTTTTTTCACTTTGCTATTTATTTGACAATTGTCAAAATAGCTTTATTCCAAAGACATCGTCAATGGGGCCATGCTACATGCTAAGTCACTTCAGTCATGTCCAGCTCTTTGTGACCGTATGGACTGTAGCCTGCCAGGCTCCTCTGTCCATGGGATTTTCCAGGCAAGAATACTGGAGTGGGTTGCCACGTCTCCTCTAGGGAATCTTCTCAACCCAGGGATTGAACCTGTGTCTCTTATGTCTCCTGCATTGGCAGGTGGGTTCTTTACCTCTAGCACCACCTGGTAAGCCATATGTCACAGTAATACACCCTTTTCTTCAGTCATTATTTTTCCTGCCAAGAATACTGTTGATATATGGCAAAACCAATACAATATTGTAAAGTTAAAAAATAAAATAAAATTAAAAAAAAAAAGATCTAAAATGCAGGAAGGCTAAACCATAATATCCAGTGCTGCTCTCTGCTAATGTTTGTATGCACCTTTGACTCCTTCAAGTACAATGTACTGTTGCATTACTGACATCCATCCAAGATTTAAGTATGCAACAAATATTTGGAATCTGCTCACAAAAAAAGTCATCCCATGACAGTTTAAATAAATGTGAGCCAATGTCTGAAAAAAAATAAAATAAAATAAACATAAAAATATGGCTATTCTTTCTGGGCTTCTTATCTATTATAGCCGCTGCATTAAACTGGAATCGATTTACCGTATTTAACTGGTAAGTCAATTTCCCAAGATAAAAGCACTCAAATGCAGTTCTGGAACAGGGAAAGGACTGGAATGTGTTAAAGCAACATGGATGCAGCCCATGCAGGACACTGGCAGGAAGTCAAGGTCACAGTGTGTCAGTGGGGTGAGAGCCTCCAATGGCCACAGCAAAACATCTTCCTTTTTTCCCTCACCCCTCTCTTGATTCAACTCAGCCATACCCACTCCCTTGTCTCCCATTTTAAAGGTGCAGGAAGACTTGGAGATGCATAGTTGTTCATGATCTGGGTAGCACATTCACATTACTACATGGGCTGTTTTTTTCCTAGTGTTGCCCCTGACCAAGTGACAAATGCTATGTAATCCTACTTGGTAACTGATAATCATTCTTATTACAGCTTCAGATTAAATAGAAAAAGTACAGTCATTTTTTTAAGGAAACAAGGTGGGGAAATCTAGCTTTGTTTAGGTTCAGACCAATTAGGCATGCTTTTCAAATAATGTTCAAAGAGGACATTAAAAGGAGAAAGGGATAGGAAGGGGTGTGGAGAATTTTGTAGACCACAGTTGATTTGAGTCTTTTATTTGTAAATAGCATGTTATTTTACTAATGGAGTTGAATTACATTTAACCACTCTATAAATGTTGGTTTGTATTCCATTTAAACATGTTATAAAGAGCTTTTAGCTATTTTTGAGCAAGCAAGACTGCCCTACCTATTAATAAACACTTAGGTAGAGTATCAGATTTCCAATAACTAACAATATGATTATCTACCCAGAGACTTGGAAAGAACTATATTCACAATGTCTTATGATCGGCAAGTTTGCTGTCTTTGACATGGAATATTAAGCACACAGCATGCTGGAACACTGGGGGAAGGGGTTCCTTTCCTCCACCAGCAACTGCTAACCTGCCTCACAATATGTGGGGTGCCCTGAACTGCCTTGGGAAACAGAACCTGTTTCTCAAAGGGGATGCAGGGAAATGGGGACATGGGATTCACCAGAAGTCAGAGCTTTTTCTGAAGTCTTGGCAGTTATGTGACTGTTGTTATTATTCTTATTGATTGCCACACCAGATCTGTTCAGCCTTGTAATAAAAACAGATAAAGGGGGTGACCAAATCAGAATAAAAAGGAAGAGCGAGCTGAAATGGTTGAGAATATGCATTATAATCCTCATAAATGACCTGGCAGATACACAGCCCAGTAGAATACAATGAATGGTACGTTTCTTTTTCCCATTGTCTTACATCAGGAAAAGTCTGAAGTGGTATAGAATCTCCATTTTTTTTAAACAAATAATCGCCAATCTATTCTATGTTTAACAGACATCCTGATTTATTTTTTCATGTTCTGTATTTCTCCATGAAGAGATAACTGTTAGAAATGTTACCATACATATACCTGCTAAAAATATTATTCTTATGTTTTCATTAATCATCTTATAGTGCTCTCGGAATGGAACTCATACATATTAGGAAACTTATTGTGAAGTTCTTACCAAAATCTATCATTTGAATTTGATCTGAGGAAAAGACAGCCTCAAATTGAGGAACTTTTTACAAAATAACTGAGTGATATTCTTCAAAAGTCAGGAAAGATAAAGACTGAGAAATTGTCCCAGATTGGAGACTAAGAAATCAGGAAAACTAAATATAATGTGTAAACCTGGACTGGATCCTAGGTCAGAAAAAGAATACTAGTGGTACAATTAGAAACATTTTTGTAAGGTCTGTAGATTAGTTAAGAGTATCCTATGTTAGCTTCCTGGTTTCAATCATTAAACTAAGATTACATAAGATGTTAACATTAGGGGAAGTAAGGTGAAGGGTATATTGAAATTCTTTGTACTATTTTGCTACATATTTTGTAAGTCCAGAATCCTTTTAAAGGAACAATTAATTTTTTTAAAATTAAAAACAAATCTGAAAATCTAGATAATTGGATTTCAGTGCATATCTGCAAGGAGTTGATGCATTTCTGAGAATAAGAAAATGGAGATTTCAAGTTGCTTGCATTTACATAAGATCAGTGAATAGCTTGAGCATCCTGGCATCTTAATTAAAGAGAGAATGAGACCCACAGAGGCAGAAAGACACACAGTGAAAGGCATGCTATGATGGTGGTCGGCACTGACAAAGCACTTCAGGACTTCCTCTTGGAGTCACACCAAGGAGGTGATCACTGTCCTTGTCACAGCCATGTCTGTGCTACAGAATCAAAGGCAGGCTGTTCTCTGATTGGTTGGGTCAGGCTGCTAATGAGGCAAAGGTCGTGGGTTGGATCTGCTCTCAGGGCCTGTGAGTGTCACTCTGTCTCCTGACATTTCTCTGATCACAGAGAGCCAGGTGTGACAGCTTGACTGCACCGGCACAAGGCTGGCTCTACTGTGGAGAAATAATGAAGACCCACACCCTCCCTAAGGTCACCTTTAAACATAATAGGCATACTTGAATAGAATCCCTGTCATCTAAATACATTTCTAAAAATAACTGCACCAGGAGAGGGATCCCTTATTAGATTTACTTTCCCATATTTAGCCTATAATTAGGAGACTTGGAAGGGTGAAGCTGATTGGCCTCCAGTGCAATTCACAGACACAGAGAAATTCTTGAGAGCCACATTACCTCCTTAGCAGAAGCATGAGCTAGCTTTAAAGGCATGAGCTCTGATTTAATATCACTTAGGCAGCCACCAAAGAACATAAAGAATGAGGCTGCTGACCTTGTTCCTGACAGACATTTTTCGGTTTTCATGTTCCAAAAATTATTAAGAAGGGGCTTCTATCAACATGACTTTTCCTGAGTCTCTTGTGTTTATGAGGACAGCTTTGCTGATGTACTCACGATTTCAAACTGGAAGGTAAGCATGAAGATGGATAAGTCTTTGTTTCAAGTATCAGTATGTTTTAGAGACAAAAGCAGCTAAGAATTAGAACAGATTTAAGCATACGAATTGATTTCATTATCATGAGCAAATACAGTAATTTGAAAGAAAATTTACTTCTGTGGTAATTTTTAAGTTAAAAAAAAATTATTTAGTGGGCTTTAGTCTCTTCCACCTACAGTTAGAAGAGCTGAATCTATACTAAGTGAAGTTATCCCTTTGAAATTCTTTTTAAATTTTTTATTGGAGTATAGTTGCTTCCCAGGGTCTTCCCTGATGGCTCAACAGGTAAAGAATCCACCTTCAGTGCAAGAGACACAGGAGACACAGGTTCGATTCCTAGGGTAGGAAGATCCCCTGGAGGAGGAAATGGCAACCCACTCCAGTATTTTGGCCTGGAGAATCTCATGGACTGAAGAGCCTGCTGGGCTACAGTCCATGGGTATGCACAGAGTTGGACACGACTGATGTGACTTAGCATGCATGCAGGTATAGGTGCTTTTCAGGTGGTGCTAGTGGTAAGGAACTTGCCTGACAATGCAGGAGACATAAAATAATGGGTTTGATTCCCTGGAGGAGAGCATGGCAACCCACTTCAGTATCCTTGCCTGGAAAATCCCATGGACAGAGGAGCCTGACAGGCTAAAGTCCTAAGGTCACAAAGAGTTGGACAAGACTGAACAAACACATCCACACCCATAGTTGCTTTACAGTCTTGTGTTAGTTTCCGTTTGTAAATATAAAATGGCTGGGTGACAGGGAAGTGCCTTTGAATGGCAGCATTCCCCACTCTAGTGCTTTCTCCAATAACATATGGATCTTCAGGTCCTCCCAACATTTACTGGACAAGGTGAGGTTTGGAAATGAGCAACACATACCTGCTCCCCAAAATCTTTTAAATCTCTCTTGCTGCTGCTGCTAAGTTGCTTCAGTCATGTCCGACTCTGTGCGACCCCATAGACGGCAGCTCACCAGGCTCCCTCGTCCCTGGGATTCTCCAGGCAAGAACACTGGAGTGGGTTGCCATTTCCTTCTCCAATGCATGAAAGTGAAAAGTGAAAGTGAAGTTGCTCAGTCGTGTCCGACTCTTAGCGACCCCATGGACTGCAGCCCACCAAGCTTCTCTGTCCATGGGATTTTCCAGGCAAGATTACTGGAGGGGGGTGCCATTACCTCTCCTAATATCAGTGTACTCAATAGATGGCAGGAAAATGAGCTGTTTCCCCAGGTTGAGACTTGTCCAAAGTGCCTCATGATAACAGAAATAAAATGAAAACTAGGAACATATTCTCCATCTAAAATTTGTGAAACCATAGTCCACCTGGGCTGAGTAGAGCTGAGGACAGCTACAGAAATCAATGGTAGCAAAACCAACACCTGTGGAATATAAGGGAAGTAAAATCCCTTAAGACTCTGGAACCACTTGGTTGTAAATATTTTTAAACCAAGGCTTATAAGACAAAGACGCCAGCCCATATTATACTAAAATGGTTGTCATTTTTAGATGAAGCAATTCACATTCGGCCACTCCATCTTGATTTGTTTTCCCACAGACAGATCTGAATAGACATATCCCTGTGTTCCTTTTTTATAGAGTTTTACTGTCCCAAGAATAGACTAATTTCACATTCTATTGCCTGGTTCCTTTACCAGTACACCAAACATAAGGAACAAATAGTCCAAATTATATTCCTCTCTGGAAATAGTTATAAAAGTTTATGTCACTCCACATATACATTCTGCTAGGAAGGCTGGGAGAAAAAATTACCTACAACAAATTGGTCCATGAAATAAGATACAACATTGCTGTCCCAGAGAATACATTAAAGAAAAAAAATTTTTATGACACTTGCTAAAGAATGGTATGGGTGACTTTATACAGGACCATGGCAGTAGGTGTGAGGATCACTGCAGTGGGATTCTGCAGGAGGAGACAGTGATCTGGCTCAAGTCAGAATAGAACAAGAAGTAGGGGTTTTACAGCCAAGGAGTGAGGTGAGGCGGGTGGTCAATAAATGGAAAATTACTAAGAGGGAGGGCAATTATTGCTAAACTAGCCTACCAGGATTCTTGCTCAAGGCAGGCCATGGTGATCAGATGTCACCTGGGGGATGGTGGGGGTGAGGAACCCAATCAGATATCAAGGATGATCAGATATCGGGGATGGAGTATTCTGGCTAAATCAACTTAGCAGGACTCTTGCTAAAATCAGGCAATGTCAAGACAAACACAGAAGCCCCAGAGTTGAGGTTTAGTTAGGGAGAAGATTCAGAGGAGCCTGACTGAAGGTTGGTCAAGGAGAGACTCTTTGTCAATAATGGGAAGTTACCTCCTAATGAGGACCCAGCTTCCTGTACTGCAGGGTGAGCCATGAGGACACAGGAGGAGTCATAACTGCTCTTGGAAAGACAGTAACAAGCAGTGAGGACCCCTATTCAGGGCTGAACGAACCCCTCCAAATAACTCACTCAACCTCTTTTCTGCCCATGCTTGTACTGGGAAATCATGAAAAATTTCTTTTCATAGTTTACTCTGCACATTTTCACACATTATCTCATTCAAAATAAATAATTTTACAAGTGAGATAGTTGACACTCAGAAGCCAAGGTGAGATTCAAGAGGCCAGGGTGGAGACATGTCCCAGCCTGCAGAGCTGTTCCTCCTCTCCCCATCTCCCGTGGGAGGAGTCTGTTTCCGACCAGCATCCTCATGACGACAGGCCTGCTCCCTCTGTGCGTGCAGGCACCTTAGATCACCTCTCTTTTTCTCTCAAAATCCACAGAATGAACATTTGCCCAAAGGACCCCTATCAATCCTACCAAAATATCACCTCAAACTGAATGCAAAGCATCCTCGGCTTCCTAAATGATCCTCTTAATAATTATAATGGCCCTGTTGGATACAGAAGTAGTTTTACAATCTTACTTTTAACCATGGTGACCTATCACCTAAAAGCTCATGTTCAGACATGAGCACATACATTACATTCAAGCTTTGAGAAAGCTTGAGAAGCATCAGGACTCCCTGATCAAGTTTTAGTCTGAGTGGAAAAACTCCACAACATTCAAAACTCTGAAAACCACTATAGTCCATCTGAGATTGGTTAAATCCATGCATGCAGAACCCACGGTTACAGAGGGACAGCCATACTTCAAAATGAAAACATCTGAACAAACAGCAGCTGAGAAAAGTTTCTCTAAACTTTGTTTTAACAGAGCTCTCTGAGAATTCAGCTGCCAGAGATAGAGAGAGAGAGAGAAGACTTACCCTCAGCACCTAGAGAATGTGAGAATTCTGCTGCCACAAATCCCCCTCCGGGGACTTTCCAGCCAGGCAGGAGGACCATTCGCACCAGCACCTTTTTCTTCTCTTTTCCTTTGTGCTTAGTTCCTAAGGGGGCA
This sequence comes from Bison bison bison, assembly GCF_000754665.1. Classification (NCBI taxonomy): domain Eukaryota; kingdom Metazoa; phylum Chordata; class Mammalia; order Artiodactyla; family Bovidae; genus Bison; species Bison bison. The sequence continues at coordinate 4,542,020 of NW_011494628.1, forward strand.
CATGCAGAGGCCACACATCTGGCGCTTCAGACCTGAGTTCCTGGCATGAACCAGCTAGGCAGCAGGTCACCTCAGGACGTGTGCAGAGGCGCCTGAAACACAATTCGTGTTTTTTAAAGACTAAGCAAAATCCTGAATTCCCATCACTCTGGTTAAGAACTAGGACAGAACCAATACCTTCTAAAAAACATCTGAATGAGACTCCTCACTTCATTCCCCTCCCTGTCCCAAGAGGTAGCCCCTGTCCTGACTTTTATGATAATTACCCCTTTGCTTTCTTTATAGTTTCAGCACCTATGTATACATCAGGAAAAACAGTTTAGTTTGGTCTGTTTCTGATCCCTTCATAACAGTTTTCCCCGATCTGCTTCTTTCACCCCATGTTATGTTTGGGAGATTTATTCCCGTCAGTGGAGTTCATTTGTTTTCAGTGCTGCCTGCTTTTCTTCCCATGATTGTGTCATGATCCATGTTCTGCCCCAGGACTGGGAGACATGGAGATGGTTCCAGATTGGGTGTTCACAAATAGTGCTAGTATGAACCTTCTCCTTCATTTTCTTGGCGCACTTGCAAAGGAGTTTCTCTGGCTACACAAGAGACAGGTGTTGGGTTTGTGATTCTTGCGTGTTCTACCTGGTGAGGTGCAGTTCAGGGCTTGTACCTATTTCCCCTTACCAGCTCATACATGATTTTATTCAAATGTTTTTCTGATTGGGTGTTGTGATTTTTAAGAGTTGGAATGCATGAGCCTAAAGACTTCTAAGGTCAGGGGCAGAGGAAGGAGACATTGGGACAAATTGAGAGTAGCCTTGACATATACACACCACCATGTATGAAATAGCTAGCAGGAAGGTGCTGTATAGCACAGGGAGCTCAACTCAGTGCTCTGCGATGACCTAGAGAGATGGGATGGGAGGTGGGAGGGAGGGAGGCACAGGAGAGAGGGGATTTATGTATACTTATATCTGATCCATATTGTTGTACAGCAGAAACTAACACAACTTTGTAA
>NW_011494628.1:4543128-4555268 GCF_000754665.1 Bison bison bison
CTCAGCACCTAGAGAATGTGAGAATTCTGCTGCCACAAATCCCCCTCCAGGGACCTTCCAGCCAGGCAGGATAATGACCATTCGCACCAGCACCTGGATGAGAATTGTGAAAATGTGTCACAAACCTTATAAGAACCTCCCACACTTTCCCACAGAAGCTCTGACCACCAACATGCCCTTATTATGCTGATAGTATATAAACCTTTACCCATGGCTGTTCAAAGAGATTCTCTTTATAGAATGCTGCTGCATGAGTGTATGATAACATTTTCTCTTGTTACTCTGAAGAAAACTCCAGATTGTCAATTAATTCACAGGTCCCAACTACCACCATTCAGACCTCACTTGGTCAAGGAAAAGTTTTCCTGCCAGGTCTCCGAAATCAACAAGCCACTGAAATGACCCTACTCGCCCTCACCTCCAGGATTCCTGCCATGAGAGAATAAACCACAGTTTGTTTAAGCCACTATTGGTTGGATTTTCTGCAACTTGAAGCAGAAAGAAGAGCCAGTAGTTTACCCTGTTCATTCTTTTTGAGCCAAGACACAAGTGCCCACTCTCCATTCCCCAAAATGATGGGAAAAGTCATAGTTCAGACTTGGATGCCAGAACAATCACAAAAGAAAGTGGAACCTTGTCTGGTCAGATCTATGTTCCAACTCCTATATATCACTAATGTAGATCAGCTTCTCACACTTTTTCTTTGCACAACCTATATCAACTCTGGATTAATCTGGTAAAATGAATAAGACATTTTTAAAACACTGCCATGGCTTTCAAAAACTTCTTTATTGTTCAGAAATGTTTAGTTTGGGGGAAAAAGCAACTATGTGTTTTCATAATTAAATGACACTCTTTTCCCTGAAGTCCTCAGTTTGTTGAGGGACATTGGGAGCTAGGTGATGAAGGGTAGATGGAGAAATGCTGAAAAGGCAGATCACCCAGAAAAGTTTCTCAAGAGATCCCCCAGCCAAAGTCTTCCCCACGTCTGTGGCATTTTTCGGTTTCTGGGGTTTCTAGTGGTCCAACCTATGACACTTTGCAGCAAGTGCAGTCACAGAGACAATGTGGCACCCACCGGGAGCCATTCCCTAACTTTTTGGGTCCCCGCAAATCCTTCCTTCTCCATGGAGAAATTAGAGTCCTTGAGCTGAATGTGTGTTTCTTCCAGAGTTAGCAGTAGAGGAAGAGGTGGAGATGGGAGTGAGCTGAGTTCTAGGTAAGTGGGCTGAAAGAAGCAGGATGGAAGGATGGGAAGTAATGAGCGCCACACCCAGACCTGTGTCCCAGTGGGAAGCATTCAGAAACTGAGAAACTGAATGGGAACTTGAACTACGAAGCCCAAACCTTTAAATTAACCGGGCAGCTGGCAAGACTCTAATAGAATATTTTCGCATTTTAAAAGCTCCATGAAAACTATTTGAATCTCAGTATCTTCATTCACAAAATAGAGTATGGGAATAAGTGGGTCGTGAGATTCTCGAGGCTCTGAGATCTTATAATTCTATAATTGTCTTCATGAGAGGATTTTGGCCATAGCTTTTTCAAGTTAAATCCATATCTCTTTCAACAGCCTGAAGAAAGAAAGCTCATGAGTTTGAAAAAGAAATTCTCATATTACCCCCTACACACACACAATGGAATAGCTAGTGCGTTTACTTCCAGCCCAACAATTGAGTCTCATAAATCAGCAGGTTCGGTAAATCCCTCTGTAAATTGTTTAAAAAAACACCCACCATGTATCAGAGACACAGGCTGCATTCAGGATTCAAAGAAAGATAAGATACAGCATCTGCTTTCCTTGCTTAGCTTACACCAACAATTTTTCAAATATTTGTTCCAAATATTATTGAATAAATTAATGAAAAATTATTGTGACCCTGTAATAATTATTCTAAGAGGAAGAATCTTCCTTTTCGTTAGCACCACCTGAGCTTGTTAACATAAAAGAGAATTTTCTTATTCCTCTGGCTGAGTGTTTTTGGCCTAGCACCCAATAGCCCATAATAAGGGTGTGGACTGCTGTTGGATGAACAGCAGAGCAGGGTACCCCTACCCATTCTGAACGCTTTCTTGCACAAACATGAGTAAACATGTTATGAGGGGTTAGGTATTTCTTTGTTGAAGGGTTCAGGTAATGTTTCCAAACGCTGACAGAGGAGAGAAGTGAGGGTGAAGGATGGGATCAATTACTATGCCAGTGAGCACCCCACTCTCTCCAACCTCAAAAGGAAGAGGCTCTTCTTTCAAAGGTGCCCCACATGGATGGTCCAGTTTCTTCTCTTACTCTATTCTTCTTTCTGTCTCCCCCTTTAAGTTCCATCCTCACCTATGACCTAACATCACAGTCTCCCTCCTTACCTCAGGATATCCCAAATCCTCTAACAAATAATTATTTGTTAGAATAACTGACTCTAGTCAGTTCAGTAGAACTCGAGTCAATTTGTTAGAAACTGACTCTAGTCAGTTTCTGCTTCTTGGATATTTCACAACTTTAGGCACCCAGTACGTAGCAAAGCTTTCTCCCAGACACCATTTCTGTTGGTACACAAACTGTAAAGAGGGTTCCCTAGCCCCACTTAGGAAATTAGGAGCTCACAATCCTTGGATTTAGGTTGATGGTGAAAGGAGAGAAACTAGAGCTTTCTCTCGGGATTGTGGTGACTTTTATTCAAATACAGCAGCAATGCTCCCATCCTGAAAAGAAACATAAGTGGACTAACTTCCTTCCACTGGCCATGTGTACTTGTCCTAGTAGTATTACTTTAAGAGTCAGGGTTTACATTTATCCACCACATTGAGAATAAAGAGACACACAAGCAGATATTGATAAACGGACAGAAAAAGGAGTGACTCCATTTAATGAGAGTGAGAAAGGCTTCACAACATGATATTTAACTTCGCATATGAAGGAAGTTCACCAGGCACAGAGGTGGTATAAGGATGGAAATTCTGAGCTCATATTTCAGGCAAGGGGAAAATATGAGCAAGGCACAGAGGCATGAATATGTCTGGTGTGTTAAAGACATTATTAAAAGGTAGTCATTCCAAGAGTATTTTGGGAATCGTAGACCTCTAGCTTCCTTCCTAGTTGCTACTCTAAGACTTTTGAAGGCTCAGATAACTTTTGAGAAATAACAATGGGAGACTCTGAGATGGTCCCCAGCTAACTTTATAAACATCCTTCTGATGTTAAATGAAGCTGTCTAAAGGATAACGGAAGCAGAGTCACAAAGGGAAGAACAAAGCCATGTGCACTGGTGTTTGTACAGACTATGTCCCAAATAAAATATAAACTTCAGTTCTATCTGTCATTCCATGGCTTCTTAAAGTGAGTAATTAAATCTGACCTTTATTTTCCACAAACCAATTTAAGCAAAAAAAAAAAAAAAAAAAGTTACCATGGGGTTACTCCACAGGAAGCATGAGCCTGCAAGGATAAAGTAATTATAATACAGCAGGATAGCATGACAGAAGAGATCACTGATCGAGAAGAAAGACTGTGAAAAGTGCCAACAGAAAGGTATAATCCAGGAAATGAGAGGTGATGTCTAAATAGAGGCATCAGTGAAGGCTTCCTGAGGGAAACAGCTAGGTCATGAAGACTGGGTAGGAGTTCGGCAGGTAAACATGTAGAAGGAAGGCAGTTCAAGAAGGAGCAGCATGAGGTGGGAAAACCATAGGCATGTATAGAGTGTCCAGTGAAACTTCTGGAGATGATGGAAATGGTCCATGTTTACACCATCCAGTACAATAGTTACAAGTTACATGGGGCTACTGAGCACTTTAAATTTAGCTAGTGCAACTGAGGAACTGAACTTGTCATTTAATATAATTTTAATTAACTAGCCACTGTGGAAATAAACAAAGACCAACCAAATGAGAACAGGCTAAGTCTCTTTACACAGAGGTTGCTCTAACAAGGGAGTCAGACACTGTCAGTCTACACTCTGCATTTTATAGACGCTCAAAGGCAGGCAGGGGAGCAGGAGAGCTTTATGGTAGAAAAAAGGGAAGGAAGGCTTCAGGTGTGCCCTGACTGGAGGCTGTCAGCCTGGGGAAGGTGCAGGCATTTAGAAGTGGTGCAACCTATGTGGTTGGTTAGGGGTACACAGTTGGCTTTCTCTGATTTGTCCTATGCTGGAAATGGAGACAAAAAAGAGAGAAACTGTCAGTTATGAGTCAAGTTCTGGTTTGGGGGGCGCTACTGTTGCAGGGGTTATTGTTCAGCTTCCTGGAGTGTTGCTAGTGATAGAGGTCCGACTTTCTATAGTTTCGACATATAGACAACAAGCTGGTTACAGTAGATCACAGGCTGGTGTTCTGGGCTATCTGCTGCAGATGGTGTGTCAGAGTTCTATTTTCATATGTGGTCTTCACATCTGTATATGCGTTCTCTCACCACTAAAGGCTAGTGGCTGCAGCATCGGACAGTGCAGTCCTGTAGCAACAAGAGATTTGCTTTGCTGGAACATAGGATGTGTTTCCAGAAATGGTAGGAAATAAGGCTGAGAAGAGAGAGACAGAAGACCAGAATGTGGAGACCAGGGTGCCAGTCTAAAGAATTTGTATTTGTTTTGTTACATCAATAAAGTGTCATGGGAAATTTAACAGCAGGAAGCTACATGATCACAGCTTTGTTTTATATGGATTAATCTAATTTTAACATGTAAAATGGAACTGAAAAAGAAGTTACTGGAAATAGGTCAACATACTTTCATAGTCCAAGCAAGAGGAAGTGAGGTTGCAGGATGTTAGAAACATGAATGAAAAGAAGTGAGCAGGGGCAAAAACAATTTGGATGCACTACCTGGAGTTCTCGAAATCTGATTAGATATGAGGAATTAAAACACAAGAGGCTTCCCAATGACTTTTGAGCTCAGAGTAGGTAGAAGATCACAGATCTTTTAAGGACTAAGAAAGTAAAGAAATAGCAAGGTTGGAAAATAGCACAAAGACGGAAAATGATGAGTTTGGGTTTCAGACTAGTCAGCCTCAACAGACTGAAAACAAATAAAAATTAGGAAAAATAAATCAGAAGAAACCAAAAGAAAATGTACATTCAAACAAGAGAAAGAACCCCTGAAAGATTAGTAAATAGATATGCCAATCAAAAATTACATTATTTAATGGGGAAGATCCCCTTGAGAAGGAAATGGCAACTCATTCCAGTATTCTTCCCTGGGAAATGCCATGGACAGTAAAGCCTGATGGGCATAGTCCATGGGGTTGCAAAAGAGTTGGATATGACTTAGCAAATTAACAACAAACAACAACATTCAATAAACAATTATGTTCAGGTCAGTTCAGTTCAGTCGCTCTGTTGTGTCTGACTCTTTGTGACCCCATGGACTGCAGCACGCCAGGCCTCCCTGTCCACCACCAACTCCCAGAGCTTACTCAAACTCATGTCCATTGAGTCAGTGATGTCATCCAACCATCTCATCCTTTGTTGTCCCCTTCGCCTCCCGCCTTCAATCTTTCCCAGCATCAGGGTCTTTTCCAATGAGTCAGCTCTTCACATCAGGTAGCCAAAGTATTGGAGTTTCAGCTTCAGCATTAGTCCTTCCAAAGAATATTCAGGACTGATTTCCTTTAGGATGGACTGGTTGGATCTCCTTGCAGTCCAAGTGACTCTCAAGAGTCTTCTCCAACATCACAGTTCAAAAGAATCCATTCTTTGGCACTCAGCTTTCTTTCTAGTCCAACTCTCACATCCATACATGACTACTGGAAAAACCATAGCCTTGACTAGATGGACCTTTGTTGGCAATTATGTACTCTACTTCAATCCACAGATTATGCTGAAGACACAGTTTTTAGATGATCTCAAATTAAGAGTCTGTTCAACATAAACAATAATATTGGAAATTTTTTTTTTTTAATAAAAGACCTGATTTGGGTCTTTGTTCTGCTTGAGTTTTATTAGTTGATTAAAATAAACAAATCTTAACAAATGTTCTTAGTAACATGCTCTGCTATTAATTAATACAGTCTTTGTAAGAGGACTCCCACACTTTTCAAGAGATTGTAATCAAAGAAATACTGGTTTCACAGAAGAGATTGAGTGCTCATCAAGGCTTTGGTGTCAACTAGTATCTCCTCTTCCCGGTTAATCAGTCTCATTTGGTTCACAGAAACTTTTTTATTCTCATCCCATTGTATCACTTTTCTTGGTGCTTCTGTGGCAAAGGTTATTCAAATTCAAGCACACCAGCTCCCTGAGTAGGTGATACTCAACAACCAGGACCCTTCATACTAGCCACTTTCCTACAGCTGTCATCTTTCCAACATCTCACATGGAAACTGATCAGTGAGGGGTCAGCTAGTTCAAAGGCAGTTGACAAGCCTGACAAAGATGCCCTCCTCCCAAATGACCAACACCGTGTGAGATCTCACTACAGAGTCTTCTTCAGTTCAATGCCACCTTTGATGTCCCTCATACAAAGGGGTCCCTCAAACCACTTTTGCTGAATGAATCACTAAAACAAAAGAAAAAAAGCAGGGGGGAGTCTGAAAAGCAAGGTGAAAAACTTGACATACGCTACATCCCCAAGGATCATTACATCCTTCATTTAAGTACTTGCTGAGTGCAAACTACAGGTCAGACAGTAGTAGCCCACTGCCTGATATACAGAGACAAATACTATACAGCCCCCATCTTCCAAAAATACATTAAATTAAAATCTTTCTTATCTGTGTTTTCAAGAAAGTTGACAACTTATCATGCTTAATTCCTGTGCCACTTAATACGCAGCACTGCACTGCACTTATGCTCAAAATCTTTATTAAAAAAAAAAACAAAACAGTGTTGAGGATATCACTGTCACTTTCCAGGAATGCCAGGTCCTTTCTGTTTGTCAGCTCTCTCACTTTAGTGGTTTAAACAAGAAGATGTGATTGAAAAGTAAAAACACAACTCAGCTATTTCATACCGAGGAAGTAAACGTGCTGGTTTAAAGAACATTTTTTTAGTCTCATAACAAAATCCAAACAAGCTAATAATCAAATGCAAGTTCTTTGTTTCAATAATCCCCCCTTTAAAAAGTGAATCTTTATAGACCAGACTATATAAGTTAACCAACATGAAACTTTCCAACTCAATTTATTCTTTAAAAAAATGTTCTATTGGAGGATAGTTGCTTCACAGTGTGTTAGTTTCTGCTGTATGGTGAAGTGAATCAGCCACAAGCACACATACAGCCCCTCTTCCGTGGATATGCCTCTCATTTAGGTCACCACAGAGCATTACGTAGAATTCTCTGTGTTATCCAGTCAGTTCTCATTAGATATCTGTTTTATAGATAGTACTGAATATACGCCAATCCCAACATCCCAATCCACCCCACCTCCTTCCCCCATTGGTATCCACACATTTGTTCTCCTAACTTCATCTTACCTTAAATCAAGATTCTCTCCAAAATCAAACCAAAAACAAAAAAACAAAAAACAAAAAAAAAACCTGGATATTTAATCAACTGGTTTCAGAAATACATAAAGGAAAGTAATTAAGATACACTCATGATAATGAATGCATAATAATAAAATTGTGGTCACTTATTTTCAGTTGCCTTTTCTTTTCACATCCTGAATATTTCACAGATAAAAAAGCAATCATAAACACGATTTGGTTTGAATCTGTGACTATACATTTTTAGAGCAATTTTAGTTATCACTCATGTAATATATGCAAATCTGGAGTTGAATACAGCCTCAGGTGTTAAAATTCTTATTCTCAGCCTTAAGGAAAGTATTAATGAACCACAGTTCTGATTCCCAAAGCAAAGTAAAATATCTCACTGCTGTAGTGATCTAGAAACCAGTAGTTCTATTTGAGTATTTTCAAAATTCCAAAGGAGCCTGTAAAAATGGATATCGTTCTGAAAGCAATGATCCAGCACCATCTTCGGTGGTAAATTTTTCTCCCTGGGATTTTTGCCAACCTGGAAAAAGATCAATACCACATTCAATAGATAAATAATCCACATATGGGAAAGTCACATAATGCTATACAGAGCTCTCAGACTCCTCCTCATCACTCCACTCCCTCAGATTGCATTTACTGGAAGCAGAACAAGACTCAAGGAAGTCTCAAAGCCATTGCGTGCCCCTTCTGCACACTGCTCTGTCCCTCACAGTCTCTGCTTCCACCCTCCCTACAGTCCCATCATATGAATAAATGCTTATCAAGCTTCCTAAAGAAAGAGGTCAGCACTTTCAGGAAGCAGCATGCCTGATGAGGCCAAGAACAGTGGACACTGAGTTCATTCTTATTTCAAAGAGACTGTCTATCTGAAGGGTTCTGGCAAGCGTAACAGTCCAACTCAGGCCAATGTAGTCAGAAAGATTTCATCAAAACATACCACGGAGCTCACAGAATAGAATTAGGAAGATCATAAAACCAGCCTGGAGGATATACACTTCCTCTTGCACAGGAAGGAGCCATCATGAAAACAGTAACAAGGGGATTGGAGAAACAGCCCAGCACCCCCACCCCCTTAGACTAAGACTGGCCAGCTAATGTGGATCCTGATTCCTCTCGTCTGCATTAACTGTGACCCCAAGCCATGGTGGCTCTGATATCTGTACCAATCCCAGAAGAGAAGTACAGTGACAATATAAATACCCAGGACTTAAAATGAAAACTGACATAACGACCAGGCTCAGAACTGAAGCTGTCCAAGGCACTAAGAAGTCCAAGGCTTATTAACAAAGGCTTATTAAATTAACAAAGGCTGATGATTCATAAACTTGCAGTAAAGGAACCCAGCTCTGCCCTTGTTCTTGATTCAGTAGGGGTCCAGGGGTATAGGTTCTATGGAAGTTAAAAGAACAAATACTGAGAGCATGTGTGATTGGCAAGCATTCTGTTGAGGTGGGATTTTTGGAGGTGGGAGATTTTCTAACTGGTCTTCAGGTACATGTGACAGTCCCTCGTTGGCTACAATGGGGAGGCGGGGGCAAATGTTCTATTTTGAGGACATTTCAAAAGAGAAAGAATTGTTCAATGTCAGGGGCAGTGGGATTTCTATTCTGCCCACTATGTAGAACAAGACAGGGTGGAAGGGATGGAGGGGTGCTTTTTACACCAATGGTCCTTGTGGCAAGCTGACTCCCAGGACAGGCATTTTCTCAAAGTTTAGGAGAGAAACTGGGTCAGGAACCAAGGGAGGCCCCGTGTGGCACAGATACAAACCAGAGAAAGCGGGTGCAGGGTAGCACTGACAATTGTTTTTCAGCAGTTTTCTGCCATCTCAGCTGAATTTTACTAGTCCAACTGTAGAAACAGTAGCTATCCACAGAAGAGTCTGGGTTTTCAGATCTCCCAAATACAATATTTCCATCACTGGGATTGTGAGCTTCTGGTCATCAGAACTGCAGATTGCCTTTGCAGTGGGTTTCCTCTATGCAATCGGACACTAAGAACTCTGACAAGAAAATAAGGATGCTACACAGAACACGTGCTATGGACTAAATGTTTGTGTCCCTGCCCAAATTCGTATTTTGGAACCCTAATCACTTAATGGGATGGTTATTGGGAGGTGGGGCTTTGGGAGTTAAGTAGGATTAAATGAGGTCATGAGGGTGGAGCCCTCTCAAAATGTATTAATGCTCTTAAGAGTCACAAGAGAGACTGCTTCTCTCTGCTTTCTGCCACTAGAGGACACAGCTGGAAGTCTGCAACCCAGAAGAGGGCTCTGACCAGAACTCAACCATGCTGGCGCCCTGGTCTTTGGCTTCCAGGCTTCAGAACTGTGATAAATAAATATCTGTTGTTTAAAAATCAGTCAATCCATGGTACTTCTGTTACAGCAGCCATGACTATGTCACTAAAATATTAGTAAGGCTACCATTAAAAGGCATTGGGCAGCCCCTGAACCAGATCCAACAATACAAAATTATAGAATTGTTCTCCAAATTGACCCTACAGCACTGTGTCTTTCAAGTTAATATCTTACCCTCTATCATTTCTTCCTATACCACTGTAAGTGTATATATGTGTGGTGTGTATGTGGGTGCATACTAGATTGAAGATCCAGGTTGGAATGAATACAAAGAAAAGAAAAAGAAAAACTAAGAAGTTCAGAAAACATCTGGGAAAAACTCTGTGTTTTCTACATAGGCTGATGTAAATTTTATGTAAATACATATACTTGGCACCTTAATTTAGCTTTCAGTAAAAACCAAGTGATGACCATTACTTTTAACATTCCATTAGCTTTTCACTGTGTTCCTTATGAAATTAACTAGTCAACATTCTCATGCAAAATTTATCATAAATGCTTAGCATCAATCTCTTTGATTAAGTGCCTCCTAAAAAAAGCAAAGAAGAGAAAAAACGTTGTTCAATCTGTCCACTTGTTTAAATTAAAATCAAACTTCTGGAGGAAAGAAGTATCTTTAATAAGATACTTATCACACTGAGAGCTTTAAATATCAAATATCACTGTGTATGAAATACCCACATCTTTGAAACAAAGGCCCAACAAAACCCTACCATGAATTCATCAGGAGTTAATATATAGTTTGAATGGTATTTGTGTATTTTTTCTGAAATTTTCTGAAAATGCAGAAGGGAATGTTAATTTTTCCAAATACATTTTCTTTTGTTTACCAACAAAAGTTAGTTTGAACAAAGCAGCTTTTTGGTTTTTTTTCTTCATTAAATTCATACCTGTATACAAATTGTCCTTCTCATTTGTAGTTTTGGTGTTCTGATTATTGTTGCTTTTCCCTTCTTGTTTTCCAAGTCCATAATTTGATGGTTGCCTTGGTAATAAAGTGGATTCAAACCTTCTCAAATGATAACCATCTCTATGCCACATTATATACTGGATTTCATTCAGGTGTATTCTCCTTTCTATTTTTTTCCCTTTGTGAAATTGAAAGTTACTCCTTCCTTTGTCATCCTGATTTTCATTTTCTAAATACTTTTCTAACTGCCAGTATGTCTTTATTCTATTCAAATGAAAATTGAGTCCATGATTTTATATGCATTTGAAAAATACACACTTGCACTTGCTTTTTAACCAGTACTGTGACTGGGCACCATGTTCCACCTGCACAGACAATCACTCACACCTACTATGTCTGACAGCTACCCTGAGCAGGGATTTCAGGAGGACTAAGATCTGGGGTGTAGGGCAGTCAGGAACCATGGGCTGGGGAGCACCTGGTGAACTCCACTGAGCCATTCGGCAGCACTGTTCCTTAGGTTGGCAGAGAGTTTCTGCTGCAGTGGCTAGTCCAATCTCTCCTTCTTCCGTGGGTGATTGTGGAAGAAGCTATATCTTATATGTAAAGTGTAAAGTCTCATAAAGAGACACCAGGTGTGGATGTGTAGTAAGGGCTGAGTACTTAGAGTGGAAACTGTCCAGAATCGGTGCTATAAATGACTCAGATTGTCAGCATACTAGATTAATGGAGTTACAGAATTTTAATGCAGGAACTTGGGGTAATTTTACTCAGGAGTTCTTTCTTAATCTATAAGAAACCTATCAGTTCAGTTCAGTTCAGTTGCTCAGTCGTGTCCGACTCTTTGCGACCCCATGAATCGCAGCATGCCAGGCCTCCCTGTCCATCACCAACTCCTGGAGTTCACCCGAACTCATGTCCATCGAGTCGGTGATGCCATCCAGCCATCTCATCCTCTGTCGTCCCCTTCTCCTCCTGACCCCAATCCCTCCCAGCATCAGAGTCTTGCCCACTGAGGCAACTCTTTGCATGAGGTGGCCAAAGTATTGGAGTTTCAGCTTTAGCATCATTCCTTCCAAAGAAATCCCAGGGCTGATCTCCTTCAAAATGGACCGGTTGGATCTCTTTGCAGTCCAAGGGACTCTCAAGAGTCTTCTCCAACACCACAGTTCAAAACCATCAATTCTTCAGCCCTCAGCTTTCTTCACAGTCCAACTTTCACATCCATACATGACCACTGGAAAAACCACAGCCTTGACTAGACGGACCTTTGTTGGCAAAGTAACGTCTCTGCTTTTGAATATGCTATCTAGGTTGGTCATAACTTTCCTTCCAAGGAGTAAGCGTCTTTTAATTTCATGGCTGCAATCACCATCTGCAGTGATTTTGGAACCCAAAAAAATAAAGTCTGACACTGTTTCCACTGTTTCCTCATCTATTTACCA
>NW_011494628.1:4555686-4565043 GCF_000754665.1 Bison bison bison
GCTTTGATGTACTCCTTTTCCTATTTGGAACCAGTCTGTTTTTCCATGTCGAGTTCTAATTGTTGCTTCCTCACCTGCATACAGGTTTCTCAAGAGGCAGGTCAGGTGGTCTGGTATTCCCATCTCTTTCAGAATTTCCCACAGTTTATTGTGATCCACACAGTCAAAGGCTTTGGCATAGTCAATAAAGCAGAAAGAGATGTTTTTCTGGAACTCTCTTGCTTTTTCTGTGATCCAGCGGATGTTGGCAATTTGATCTCTGGTTCCTCTGCCTTTTCTAAAACCAGCTTGAACATCAGGAAGTTCACGGTTCACATATTGCTGAAGCCTGGCTTGGAGAATTTTTGAGGATTATTTTACTAGCATGTGAGATGAGTGCAATTGTGTGGTAGTTTGAGCATTCTTTGGCATTGCCTTTCCTTGGGATTGGAATGAAAACTGACCTGGAAAAGGTGGCCTTTTCCTGGTGGCCACTGCTGAGTTTTCCAAATTTGCTGGCATATTGAGTGCAGCACTTTCACAGCATCATCTTTCAGGATTTGGAATAGCTCAACTGGAATTCCATCACCTCCACTAGCTTTGTTCGTAGTGATACTTTCTAAGGCCCACTTGACTTCATATTCCAGGATGTCTGGCTCTAGGTGAGTGATCACACCATCATGATTATCTAGGTCGTGAAGAATTTTTTGTACAGTTCTTCTGTGTATTCTTGCCACCTCTTCTTAATATCTTCTGCTTCTGTTAGGTCCATACCTAACAGAATGGTATGTTATCTGTCCTTTATTGAGTCCATCTTTGCATGAAATGTTTCCTTGGTATCTCTAATTTTCTTGAAGAGATCTCTAGTCTTTCCCATTCTGTTGTTTTCCTCTATCTCTTTGCATTGATCGCTGAGGAAGGCTTTCTTATCTCTTCTTGCTATTCTTTGGAACTCTGCATTCAGATGCTTATATCTTTCCTTTTCGCTTCTCTTCTTTTCACAGCTATTTGTAAGGCCTCCCCAGATAGCCATTTTGCTTTTTTGCATTTCTTTTCCTGGGGATGGTCTTGATCCCTGTCTCCTGTACAATGTCACGAGCCTCATTCCATAGTTCATCAGGAACTCTATCAGATCTAGTCCCTTAAATCTATTTCTCACCTCTACTGTATAATCATAAGGGATTTGATTTAGGTCATACCTGAATGGTCTAGTGGTTTTCCCTCCTTTCTTCAATTTAAGTCTGAATTTGGTAATAAGGAGTTCATGATCTGAGCCACAGTCAGCTCCTGGTCTTGTTTTTGCTGACTATATAGAGCTTCTCCATCTTTGGCTGCAAAGAATATAATCAATCTGATTTCGGTGTTGACCATCTGGTGATGTCCATGTGTAGAGTATTCTCTTGATTGTTGGAAGAGGGTGTTTGCTTTGACCAGTGCATGCTCTTGGCAAAACTCTATTAGCCTTTGCCCTGCTTCATTCCTTATTCCAAGGCCAAATTTGCCTGTTACTCCAGGTGTTTCTTGACTTCCTACTTTTGCATTCCAGTCCCCTATAATGAAAAGGACATCTTTTTTGGGTGTTAGTTCTAAGAGGTCTTGTAGGTCTTCATAGAACCGTTCAACTTCAGGTTCTTCAGCGTTACTGGTTGGGGCATAGACTGGATTACTGTGATATTGAATGATTTGCCTTGGAAACAAACAGAGACCATTCTGTCATTTTTGGGATTGCACCCAAATACTGCATTTCAGACTCTTTTGTTGACCATAATGGCTACTCCATTTCTTCTAAAGGATTCCTGCCCACGGTAGTAGATATAATGGTCATCTGAGTTAAATTCACCCATTCCAGTCCATTTTAGTGCACTGATTCCTAGAATGTTGACATTCACTCTTGTCATCTCCTGTTTGACCTCTTCCAATTTGCCTTGATTCATGGACCTGACATTCCAGGTTCCTATGAAATATTGCTCTTTACAGCATCGGACCTTGCTTCTATCACCAGTCACACCCACAACTGGGTATTGTTTTTGCTTTGGCTCCATCCTTTCATTCTTTCTGGAGTTATTTCTCCACTGATCTCCAGTAGCATATTGGGCACCTACCGACCCAGGGAGTTCCTTTCAGTATCCTATCATTTTGCCTTTTCATACTGTTCATGCGGTTCTCAAGGCAAGAATACTGAAGTGGTTTGCCATTCCCTTCTCCAGTGGACCACATTCTGTCAGACCTCTCCACCATGACCTGCCCGTCTTGGCCCCACAGGGCCACCCAAAGTCAGGGGCGGCACCTGAGAGGAGCTACCCCGTGTCCAAGGTCAGGGGCGGCAGCCGAGAAGAGCTACCCAGTGTTCGAGGTCGGGGTGGCAGCCGAGAGGAGTTACCCCACATTCAAGGAGCAGTGGCTGCACGGGCGCAGGAGGGCGGAGAGGAGCTACTCCACATTCAAGGTCAGCAGGGGCAGCTGTGAGGAGATACCCCTCCTCCAAGGCAAGGAGCAGTGGCTGCACTTTGCTCGAGCAGCCATGAAGAGATACCCCACGTCCAAGGTAAGAGAAACCCAAGTAAGACAGTAGGTGTTGCAAGAGGCATCAGAGGGCAGACACACAAACCATAATCACAGAAAACTAGTCAATGTAATCACACGGACTACAGCCTTGTCTAACTCAATGAAAGAAACCTGTAGGAGATCCCTATATTTCAACAGATAAACTGTAGTGTGATCAAGCTCAGAGAAGGCAATGGCACCCCACTCCAGTACTCTGGGCTGGAAAATCCCATGGACAGAGGAGCCTGGTAGGCTGCAGTCTATGGGGTCGCTAAGAGTCGGACACGACTGAGCAACTTCACTTTCACTTTTCACTTTCATGCATTGGACAAGGAAATGGCAACCCACTCCAGTGTTCTTACCTGGAGAATCCCAGGGACGGGGGAGCCTGGTGGGCTGCCGTCTCTGGGGTCGCATAGAGCTGGACACGACTGAAGCGACTTAGCAGCAGCAGCAGCAGTGCGATCAAGCACCATTCAAATTATATGAAAATTTTAGGCTGCAAGTGTGTGTGTTTCTCCAAAATAAAAACCACCTTTTTTTTTTTTACATTCTTATAGAGGCCTATAACAAACAGATCTTGTCGCAGCTTGCATTTAGTTTAGGTGCTAAATTATATGGTTTTCCTACTTTTGACCAACAAAAGGATAAAAATGACTGATTCGGTCCAACCTTCCATTTCCACACAAAAGCTATCAGCTGTTTATTATTTTATAGCAGAAACTGTCAAGACATAAAAATTTATGAGACAAATTTATTTGAAAAAGTAAGTTGTAGTTAATAACACAGATCTGAAAACAAAGCAAAATTCTTTAGGCACTACTAAAATAAATATTTTAATTATCAATATCAGCACTGTTGCAAAGTTAAAACATATTCTTAATCATAAGAAACAACTTGCTTGTGGCAGTGGTTCTGGGATTAATTAAAAAATGAGGGAAGTCCACTTTGTCATTGTAGTTCAGAAATGTTATTCTTTCAAATATCTTTTTAGTTCAAGTTAACAGATACCAATTGAGCTTTGACCATATACCAGACACTGTACTAGGTTCTATGGGGAGACAAGTATGAACAAGGCCATAGGTAAGCCTTCAAAGATATTAGGGTCTAACAGGGAAGAAAAAAATAAATAAATAATGGACAAAATGCAATCATTTAAAGCACAACTGCTTATAAAGGATTAGGTTCAAATGAAATGGGAAGAAAATTCACAATAACAAAGACTTACTTAACAAGATTAACTTTTCTTTAAAAAATTCTTAAATTTTTGTCTCTTTACAAAAATATAGAATAGGCAGTTCAAAACTGGAGGGTTTTCTACAGAGCCAAGGGCCCAAGCTTTCACATTGTTGATCTGTCATTTACAGCCTCCATTGCCAATGTTATCATAGACCTGGATGGCTGCTCCAGCTCCAGTCATCTCATCTGCATTCATGCCAGCAGAAAGGAAGGAAGAGAAGGAGAAACATACACATCTCCCCTTAAGGATTATTCTCAGAAGTTACACACCTCACTTCCCCTTATAGCCTATCAACTAGACCTAGCTCACATGGCCATATCTGGCTATAAGAAAGTTGGAAATGTGGCCTTTATTCTTAATATACATGTGCCTGGGTAACAGTCATGTATTTGATTACTATGGAAGGAAAAATAAAGCTACTGGAAGACAATTAGTTGTCTCTGCAACATCTATAGTGACACAATTGGAAAGGAGAAGCTAAATCCTTCTCTGCTGACAAGAAAGGTGTCCAATAAATATTTCCAAGTGAAAAGTCCCATTATGGAGTCATATGTCTATTAGCATCCATTCAATATTTTTCAAAATGATATATGTTTATCAGTGTCTGGAAAAAGTTCTGAAAGTAATACTTGCCATTGGTTTACTCTAGTGAATAAATGGGATTGAGGAAGGAAGAGAAGAGGAAATATATCTACTTGTTCAATTTTTGAGTTTTTTGTTAGACTGCCTTGAGAACTTGTATTCTGCTGTCATTTTAAAAACCAAGGGGTTAAAAAGAACAGGATACAAGAAGAATGCAATAAGAGCTTTCAGAGTAAACTAGCAAATATCAGATGAAAGCCAACTAGGGATGGCTTTTGACTTAGGGTGGTTTTGAGTTAGCCTTTTAAAGTAATAAGCTTTAAACTGGTACAAATTTGAGAAGAAGATAATCCTGTCATAGACTAAAGCATGAGTTGATTCAAATAGTAAGGGATTATAACTTGTGTTCACTGCCCTGAATGCAGTTGCAATGGATTATCATGAGCAGGAAAACTGGAAAATGTATTGAAACAAGATTTCAGAGTGCCTTGAAGGATTTGCTGAAGTTTTGGTTTCTACTCTGAAGCTGAAGGAACTTCAAAGATTTCCAAGCAAGGTAGTATCAGTGACTATATTTGAAGAGATGATCTGGGCAGTAAATGGAAGAATATTCTGATCAAATGAAATATTGAATTTGGAAAGGCTTGTTAGGAGGCCTGACACCTCAGGTCCTGGATGGTAAGGTTCTATATTTGGTTAGAAGCCCTAGGAACTGGAAGGCCTGGACAAATCCAAAGTATATTGGGAAGATAGAGCAACAGTCCCATTACCAACTTTGCTTTAGGAGGTGAAAGAGGAAGGTTGAGAACAACACTCTGAGTAATTCAGAGAAATGATGACTTTATTAACACAAAAGAAGAAACAGATTTATTTGAAGGAGAGGTTTAATTCCACTTCACATCTTTTCAGAACACAGGTTTGTCCTCAGGATGAAAGTAAGGACTAGAAATGTAGCTTACTGACAATTCGTAGTAATACATTGATAATGTGTACATTTAGAGGAGAGAACAGTGGGAGGGAAATTGACCCAGAATCTTAAGAAGGAAGAGGAGAAGGGAAGGAAAATGAGCACAAACTTAGTCAGAAAAATAAAATATTTCATTATGTTCATGAAAGCATTGATCCCACTAATTCTCACCTTTCTATGAGCTAGCAAAAACTATGCCACTTATGTTACAGGGAAGAAAATAAGGAGTATGCCTTCATTCATTTAATAACCATTTATTAAGCCCTTATTAGACATGAGCACTAAGCTAGGCTCTGAGGATTCAGTGTGAGCAAGTTAGTACAAGCCTCTGCTTTCATAGTACTTACATTCTTCTGCAATAAACAGTCAACAAAAAAGAAATAATGAGTTAGATAATCACGGTTTGAGTGCAATAAAGGAAACAGGCAGAGTGACGCAATAGAGTACCTGGGGGAGGCTGCTTCAGAGAAACAACTAAGAGAAGTCCTCCTTGCAGAGGTGAACTTTGCCTTGAGATTTGAAAAATAAGGATGAAAAGAAGTGGCAAAAGTCATTCCACCCACAAGGTGAAAATAAGAGCTCAAAACAGAAAAGGACCTGGTATGTTTAAGAAACATGAAGAACCTACTGTGTTGCTGCTTACTGAATAAATAGCAGAGCCTGGTGGGTACAGTCCAGGGGGTCACAAAGAGTGGGACATGACTGCACGTAGCAGAGTAAACTGAGATGGGATTGGAAAGATGAGAAGATCAGCAGAACCTTGTAAATCACAGTGAATAGCCAGGGCTTCATTATCTGAAGGAAGAAGGAGCCAAGTGAAGGGTCTTAAGCAGGGAAGGGACATAATCCAATTCACGTATTAGAAAAGGTCAAGAGTGGAAGATCAAGACGTAAGATATAATAGGAGTCTGATTCAAGGTAGTGAACTAGAGATGGAGAGAAAAATAATTTGAGATACACTGAAGGTGAAACTTACAGGACTTACTATTGGAGAGAAGAGAGGGAAGATAAAGAATCAAGGATAACTCCTATTTTTGAGGCTTGGCAACTAAGTGGATGATGGTACCATATACGGAGAAGGAAAAGACTGGGAAGGGGGTTACTTTGGGCACAAGGATGATGGGGGTGTAGGAATGGGTTGAGGAGTTACCTATCAAAATCTGCATTTTATAAATATTTAATATTAATTTTGGAATGACTATTAGACATTCAAATAAAATTGTCAAGTTGGCAGTTGACTATATATACAACTACAAATTTGAAATATGTTGGAATATAGAGGGATTTAAAATCTTAGGACTGGATAAGTTTACAGATCAGGAAAAGAAAATCAATAGAAAAGAAAATCAATAGAAAAGAAAATCTGACCAATAACTGAGTCCCAAAGTCGGTAAACTCACTCTGGCCCCTTCCAAGAACCTGAGTTGACCTTAGCAATTATTTTACCTAGTCAAGTAGTATTGGGATGGACAAGGTCATTTTTTGGAACTTGGCCAAAGGGAGGTAGAATTATGAATATATTTAGTAGGTTCAGTAAGCCATGTTTCTGTGATTCATAGCCTCTTTATTGTATAGTTAACTTACTTTTTACCATCTCTATATAGGAACTTTTACTATCTTTATATAGGAACAGCTTACAGGAACACTCTAATCACCATCTTACTTAGAGATTCTATGTTGGTTGTTACAAGCACAGGTCAGTTGGCAATTATCATGCCCTACTTTTATAAGGGAAAAATTCCATGGCAATTCTTAACTTTTTCACCATCAGAAGGCATGTGAAACACAAAATGCTTCTCGAGTTCACAAAGTGAAAGAAATTCTGGGCAGTTTTAACCTGACATTGAGCTACACAGTTCATGGGTGGTCATACGACAAGATAACTATATAAAACATATAACAATGCAACTATATAAAAAGTAAGGACAAAGGGCTGCAAACACACTTTAAGAACCTTAATAAGTATTTATAATACATACCTTGCACAGCTTATTCCCTTAATTGCTCTAGAGAAAAAGCTGCTGCCACATCACCTAATACTATTGGACTACTCAGCAGGTTGAAACAGTTATGAACACCTCACTTTGATTGTTAAAAATTTAAATGTAACAAGACAATGTCTCCATTACAAAGCTGTTCAAGCCCTACAACCTAGATACACTGATATTCTAAACACCCTAAAATGTTGTGGAGGAGTTGAAAGAGAAACTTGAACATAAACAAGAACCAAAAAAGTTTATTCAAAAAGTTACTTAAATGGATACATATATATGTATACTTGAGACTCTTTGCTGTCCACCTGAAACAATCACAACCTTGTTAATTGGCTATACTTCAATATAAAATAAAAAGTTTTTTTTTAATTACTAATGTTCCAACACAGCATTTTAACTACAATTCTGAATGAAAGACATTTGTATCATCTTAAGAGAAATAACTGAGAAACTACACATTGAATTGAGCTTCATATGAAGAGTTCCTTCTTTTGCTGTCTTTAAATTTATTTAATTATAGAATTAAAAGGTAAGTCCAAGTAAAATTATTAATGGACTCTGAAACAAAAACAATAAAGATGAGAGGTGAAATCAATACAAATTAATCTAAAAAAGCAAATGGTTAAAAAAAATATATGCATATATCATACTAAGAGCAGTTATTTATTAAGAGGAAAAGATAAATTTAGAATAGCAAAGAATAGGATTTATGTTGTTTGATAATCCTATTAAGGACAAGAAGTGAATCTCAATAGCACATCGGAAAGGAATTAAAGCTCTTGCTGATTTGAGGCAAAATACTAAGAATGTACAAGATAATATAAATCTCACTCTATCTCACCATGAGGAGGATACTGATGACAAATGGTTAATGAATGTTGTCATTTCACAGTAATTATAATTAATCACTCTACAAGGAGACTTGAAGTGTCATAAAATCTTACAGCTTAAATACAAAAGAAACTTGATTGAAGTTATGCAAGTTAACTATCCTAAAACTTTATATGGTATTACCAATAATGATGCAGAGCTGGAAAAAAGCCACTAAGCTACACGTAATATCAAACAATTTCTGTTCAACCAAAAGAAATAACTGCATTATTTTTCTAGTCTCTCTACAGAAAATAATACAAAATCACTGTCATATAAAGTGATGACCAAAAAACATCCAGGCAAAATTGTAGAGGGAAAAAGTACTATGAAGGCATGTCTTAAAGCTAATTAATTAAAAATGTTTTTTAAGAATTTTAAGATGTTTTTGGTTTATAAACATTTAAAAATTATTGCAATTTCTCTTTATGAAGAGATATTTACTTTTATAGTTAATTATGTATTTATAATTTTGTATCTTTTTACTTAAGAATGCCTCTACATTAGATAAGCACCATGCCACACACACCTGGCTAGACCTCTGTCTGAGGCTTTTGAGCACTCAGATTTTGGATAGAGAAACAGAAACTATGCCAAAGGGATGGCAACTGTGCAAAATGCTCCTGGAAGTCAAGATAAAGGAAGAGATGTGTTCTTTGCATTCAGCAACTTGAGCATGTTGGTGACCTTGACAAGACCTGATTTCCTGGCATATGGAAGATGAAGTCATATTGGAGAAGGTTGAAGAGCAAATTGGCCGTGTGTAATATTCAATTATACTGTGCTGGTTATTTTCTGGTTTCCTCTCTAGATCAGTTTTCCACCCTTCCCTGCCCTGCTTAGCCTTGGGAGGCTGACTTTTATCAACTGCTTCACCAGCCCTGCCTGCTGGTTTCCCCTTGGGTGGACTAGTTAAAGGCACTGACAGAAAACTGAGGTGACGGACAGATTAACTAACATAATTATAGCAGTCATTTTGCAGTATATGCATATATCAAATGATTATATTGTATACCTTAAACCTATACAATGTTGTATGTCAATTATATCTCACTAAACCTAGGAAAAATTGATTAAATCTGAGAAGTAATTATTTCAATACAGAGAGTGTACTCTGAATGAAATTTCCCTGCTGATGTCGAAACTAGCTTCAGTACAGCTATTAATACAGAAAAGGAAAA
>NW_011494628.1:4565143-4577306 GCF_000754665.1 Bison bison bison
AAAGGAAAATCTCACTGATCCATCTTTGATGTTTCCTAGCCCTTTCTCTCTCAAGATTATTAGAAAATGCCTATCTGATCATGTCACTCCCATGCTTTAAATCTTTCACTGTTCTCCAGAGTGTTGGGAGTCAAGTTCAAATTTGCTGGTTGAATACACAAGCCTTTCATTCCCTGAATTCAACTCTTCATCTTCACTTCTTGCTATTCCTGACCCAAGGTCTTGGGAGCAGCCTTTGCCACTACCTGTCTATTTCCTGAGCACACTGTGCTCTGCGGGCCTCTTTTGTTGACACATGTGTGTGCCTGATTCCTCAGCTACTTGGAATGCCCTTCCTCCTCTTCTTCCTTCAATATTTATCTCAAGCATTCTCTCTTAGGGGGAACTATTTTTTACACTCCAGTGAATGTAAAAAAGTACTTCCTTTTGATATTTGTATAGTCTCTCTCACATGAAATCGCCATGCTTAACATTATAGCACTTACTCATCTATTGATTATTAGCCTCTAATGATTTCTGGAGAAATTATTCATTTTGATATTTCCAGCATCCAAGACAGTCCCTGACATGTAGTGGCATTTAAATGTGTGTACATATTAACTAAATAGATTAGAGGAATGAGGGAAAACTGTGGTGAGGAAAAGGGGACACCACAAAGCTATGAGAAAAGACATGGATTTGTGAAGACATGAAATGAAAATATTGGGAATATTTGTACTAGGAAAGACAGGATACAAGATAGCCCATTTTCACATATGTAACACATTATCACAATTATAAGTAGGCATATTTAAGGAAATGTGCTAAAACTGTGTCAAAGAGTATATTTAAACATGAAGAAACACTTTCATCATAACTGGGGCATATATAGTCTTCATTTATACTTTTAAAAAAGCTATCCTTGGATTGGGATTGACATGTATACAACATTATATTTAAAATAGATAACTAACAAGGACCTACTGTATAGCATAGGGAACTCTGCTTAATATTCATAATAATTTGAAAAAGGATACATGTATATATATAATTGAATCACTTTGCTGTATACTTGAAACTAACAACATTATTAATCCACTTTGCGCCAATATAAAATAATTCTAATGGTCTCCCTAGAAATATTTAAAAAAATAAGATGAAAAACCATCTTGCTTAATGGTTTGGGTAGGCATTTGCCTGGAGAAATGGAAATATAGTCTTACATCTATTTAGAGTTGCACATATCAGCTGGTCCACCTGAGTCAGGATAGCACAGTGGTGGAGTACAGACCTGAACACAGTTCTCATCCTCACTTCATGACTTACTGTTAACTTATTACTACCTTACTACTTGCTAACTATGTCACTTTTATCATCACCAACACTACTGTTTCACATATAAGGAAGTTATGATCCAGGAAGGTGCAGTTACACCCAAGGTTCCGCCTCAAACCAGCTATTCAGATATGCTTCCCACTACACTTTCCGTGACAGAAGGACTAGGAACCGAATAAACTGGATGCTGCTTGGCTTTTACACAGTGCTGAATGCACAGTGAAAAACTGCATTAAGAATTCAAAACTGGAATCATGTCACCATTATTAATAAAATGTTTAAAGCTCTATTTTCATTAGGCTTATTTTTTTTAACTGCAAAACACTTTTCTGTTGGTGGGTTATTTAAAGACTTCCTTTCAAAACCAAAAGGTTTAACATTACTTCCTTATTTGAAGCTATAATTTTTTAAAGGTAATTGAAAGTTAAATTGACATCAAGACCTCCACAACAGAACTAAAAAAGAATGCTGGCTTTAGGGCTTCCCCAATGGCTCAGAGGTAAAGAATCCACTTGCCATGCAGGACATATGGGTTTGATCCTTGGGTCAGAAAGATCCCCTGGAGGAGGAAATGGCAACCCACCCCAGTATTGTTGCCTGAATAATCCCAAGGACAGAGGAACCTGGCAGACTATAGTCCACAGGGTTGCCAAGACTCAGACACAACTGAGCAAATGAGCACACATGCACACACAAAGTTTGCTACCTATGAGAAGCTTCATATTTATTATTTAGAAAAAGCTGAGTGATGAAATGGAGGGTTTCTGCTTACACTTGCATGGCTGAGGTATGTGCTTGTTAGATAACTGTAGGCCCACAGATAGGCAATTTACTGTGTGTCTATATATATATATATATATATCTTTTTTGTTGAATACATTTAGAAATTGGTCCTTAGCTATCTTTTTAAATATCACTTTTACTTTAATTTTTTTTCCAGGACAAAATGTAGGTAGAAGATGAAAGTTTAAAGGATTATAAATAAAAATCATAAAGATTCATGAAATCATCAATCCATTCGTATTTATAGAGTTTGCGTGCCTCTCATAGTTTTAAGATGATTATTTCACAGTCAGGGTTGTGGTTTCCTCTTAGTAATCTCTGCCCTCTAAAAATTCAATTCACAGTAATCTTTTTCTTCCTACATTGCATGAATTAAGTCTTCTCCTCCAGTGTGATAGATTTTTTAAAAACCTAATGACTAGGTGATTGCAAATCTTTTTGCAGCTATTATAAATAACAATGTCTCATTTCTGGATGAATATGAAGAATTTGCACTGTGCTTGCTGTTTAAAATATCTTTTAAATGTCCACAATTGAATTACAGCCTTATGTTCAATCAGGAACCATGAAATTAGTTGGTATTACCAGTGTTCTGCAACTCAGCCCTTGAAAAAAATTAAATAAAGAGATTGCAATGCAAAATTACTGAGTCTCAACTAAAACTGGGTCTTTGTAAATTGATACTTTATAAATGTCTTGATTGCATCACTACCAAAGGACAAAAAACAAAAGAACCTTACCTTGACTGCATAATTCTTTATTTTAACCCCGCCCACCCCCAATAAACCAGGTAAAGTTGATTTGAGTGGCAGAGAATATCACAAGATTATTTCTTTGTTTCAGTTTTTTTAATGAGAGCTAAGATTTACATATAGTTCACATATAGTGTCTGTTTAAATTTTGGATGACTTTCTGACCCATTTAATCAAGTACTCATCATTTCACCCAAAGGATAAGATATTATATAGTGATCAAAATAATAGCCAAATAGTCAAACAGACTATACTGCAAGATCTGATCTGAACTGGAGCCAGTCCATTCCTGTTGCACCAAGTCTTTACCAAATTTTGACTTAAAACAACAAAAGAGACACTACTTATACCAGCAAAATGGATTTATTAGGGAATAACAAGGACTAGAAAATGTAATTTATGGCAAATCACAGACAAGTCTGGAGAAAAAAGGACTCTTTCTTTTATAATGGGTAAGGGGATTTGGGAGAGGCTTAATATTATAAACAAAAAGCCCATTGGAGGACACTGGGAGTTCAAAGTGTAATAGTTTTTCATTGGTTGAGTTGTAACAGGCTCTCATTGCCTTGGCTGTTGCTGGGCAAGGAGGAAGTTTTCTTTTTCTACCGCTGAATGGTAATAGTAGTAACCTCCTTCCCACTGGAGATGAGGATATTCTTCTTTTCCTGAAGGGTCTTAAATTGTTCCCTTAGTTTATGAGAGCTTCCCCTTCTGGCTTCCCAACTCCATTTTAAATGTGGTTTCTGTTTATTAATTTTCATACCAAGGACAATTTCACTGTGTCATAATGGAAGTTGCCATGGTTTGGGTCTTTGCTACTCAAAGAGGTCTGCAGAATGCAGTGTTGACATCACCTTGGAGTGTGTTAGAAATGCAGAATTTCAGGCCCTTCCTCAGACTTCCTGAAGCACAATCTACATTTTAACAAGATCCTAGGTAAATCAAATGCATTTTAAGGTTTGAGAAGCACTGATTTAGCTGATTAGCCTAAAGGTTTAAGTTTCTTCCCTAATTGCCTAAAATAATACCTAGGAAGAAAACTGAGCAATCATTTTGGGAGAGAAATGCTATGGTACCTACCACCTGCAGTTTCACATTTTACCTCATTTAATCTTCCTTAAAAACCCTGCAAGGTAAGTCACTTCAGTCGTGTCCGACTCTGTGCAACCCCATAGACGGCAGCCCACCAGGCTCCGCCGTCCCTGGGATTCTCCAGGCAAGAACACTGGAGGAGTGGGTTGCCATTTCCTTCTCCAATGCATGAAAATGAAAAGTGAAAGTGAAGTCACTCAGTCGTGTCCAACTCTTTGAGACCCCATGGACTGCAGCCCACCAGGCTCCTCTGTCCATGGGATTTTCCAGGCAAGAGTACTAGAGTGGGGTGCCATTGCCTTCTCCGAAAAACCCTGCAAGGTAGGTTTATTTCCATTTTTACAGTGAAGGAACTAAGTACCTTGTCAAAAATTACACAGCTAATAAATGTTGGAGCCAAGATTGGCTCCAACGAACCCCGTGTCTTTTCCATTATAAAGCACACCACCCTTTACCTTGTTCACTTTTAAATATTACTTAGAGTCATTAAATGTTTCCAATATAACCCTTAGATTGAACTTTATCATCAAAATCCATTTATTAAGCTCACTTGGTTTGTCACTTACAGTTTTGCATTCAGTGTCCAAGGCTCCCCTGTATTGGTCACATCTTCAGTATGGCAAGCTGAGTTGTTCATCCAATCGCCTAAAGTTCTTTATGACATATATTTTCCCCTTGACCTTAGACATTATCTTTTTTGGAATTTTATAGATGTATATATTTTTCAAGGTTTATTACAGGTAAAATGATCTCTAAATCTTATTTTCAAACATGGTGGTTAGAAAATTACATAGGAATCCGGCAAACGGTGCCCCACTAACTATGTAAGTTAAGAATTACTATTTTCTTTTCATTTGGTAGGGAAAGTAAAAGAAAGTCGTTCAGCCACATCTGACGCTCTGCAACCGCACCAATTATACAATGCATGGAATTCTCCAGGCCACAATAGTGGAGTGGGTAGACTTTCCCTTATCCAGGGGATCTTCCTGACCCAGAATCCCTCATTGCAGGAGGATTATTTACCAGCTGAGCCACAAGGGAAGCCCTTGGTGGGAAGGGTGTGCCACATAAAATAGTCCACTAGGGTCACTGCCATGCCACTGTCCATCATCACTTACAGATAAATTGCAATTCTGTCACCCATTGAATTAGTCTCTGGATCTGGTTTTCAGAAATATGTGACACATAAGATAAGGTTTACATTTTAGAGACTTCCTCACCACATTTTCTAAGGTTCTTTTCCTCTAGTACCACTTTCTAGTACTAATTTCTATATCATTTCAGCTTAACTAAAAAGCACAACTGCTTGTAAATGATGTTAAACTAAAATCATTTTAAGAGAAGGGAATGGGAAACCACTTCAGTATTCTTGGCTTGAGACCCCATGAACAGTATGAAAAGAAAAAAAGACAGGGCACTGAAAGATGAACTCCCCAGGTCAGTAGGTGCCCAATATGCTACGGGAGATCAGTGGAGAAATAACTCCAGAAAGACTGAAGAGATGGAGCGAAAGCAAAATCAACACCCAGTTGTGGATGTGACTGGTAATGGAAGTAAAGTTCGATGCTGTAAAGAGCAATATTG
This sequence comes from Bison bison bison, assembly GCF_000754665.1. Taxonomy (NCBI): domain Eukaryota; kingdom Metazoa; phylum Chordata; class Mammalia; order Artiodactyla; family Bovidae; genus Bison; species Bison bison. The sequence goes on from NW_011494628.1 coordinate 4,570,669, forward strand.
CATAGGAACCTGGAATGTTAGGTCCATGAATCAAGGCAAATTGGAAGTGGTCAAACAGGAGATGGCAAGAATGAACATCAACATTTTAGGAATCAGTGAGCTAAAATGGACAGGAATGGGTGAATTTAACTCAGATGACCATTATATCTGCAGCTGTGGGCAAGAATCCCTTAGAAGAAATAGAGTAGCAGTCAGAGTCAACAGAAGAGTCTGAAATGCTGTAATTGCATGCAATCTCAAAGACAACAGAATGATCTCTGTTCTTTTCCAAGGCAAACCATTCAATATCAGAGTGATCCAAGTCTGTGCCCCAACCAGTATGCTGAAGAAGCTGAAGTTGAACAGTTCTATGAAGACCTACAAGACCTTCTAGAACTAACACCCAAAAGAGATGTCCTTTTCATCATAGGGGACTGGAATGCAAAAGAAGGAAGTCAAGAAATACCTGGAGTAACAGGCAAATTTGACAGAGGAATACACAATGAAGCACTGCAAAGGGTAATACAGTTTCACCAAGAAAACACACTGGTCATAGGAAACACCCTCTTCCAACAACACAAAAGGACTCTACACAGGGACACCACCAGATGTTCGAATCAATACCGAAATCAGATTGATTATATTCTTTGCAGCCAAAGATGGAGAAGCTCTATACAGTCAGTCAATAAAACTTTAAATGGGTTTTCCCACATTGAATATTTTAGAAACTCTGGATCTGCAGGAAACTTTGTTGGGGGAAAGTTAGGATTATTCAAATTACTTAATTAAATTCCATCACCCTCTCTAGGTGTGCAAAAATACACATTATTTTATGAAAGTTTCCGAGAAGTCTTGAGTCCTATTTACCATGGTTTAACCCAAAGTCACCCAAATTTTTTGTCCATAGAATCCTTTTTCACCCATAATAACTTTTAACATCCTATACAAATAATATTTCATAAAATAAATATTAGAAAACACTGCCTTAGAGAGTTACCTAAAACAAAACAAAACAAAAAAACTTCTATCTTATATGCCAAAGCTAACCCATTTATAGTGGGTTCTTGAAGTAGGGAGGTTAGAAGATTTAGAAGTCTGAATGTAGGCTCTGTGAGAAATAGAAATGTCTATTCTAGCCATGGGCTTCCCACATGGCTCAGTGGTAAAGAATCCACCAGCAGTACAGGAGATATGGGTTCAATCCCTGGGTTGGGAAGATCCCCTGGAGAATGAAATGGCAACTCACTCCAGTATTCTTGCCTGGTAAATCCCATAGACAAAGAAGCCTGCTGGGCTACAGTCCACAGGGCCAAAAAGACTCAGACATGACTTAGCGACTTGAGCACACATCCATGCTCTAGATATGAGAACTGAGAAAAATACCAGGAGTGCATTTGTTAACATTGACCTCTGTGGTAGTAATTTACCTCAACCAGCAGTGAAACAGCAGTGTCAAGTTTACAATCAAGGAGGAAAATGGAATTCACATGAAACTCACAACGTATAGGTCATTCTTCTAAACTGGATTCTTATTCTGTTTCTTCTTTTGCTTGTTGAGCTAACTCACATGGCCAGACAGACATTATTCCTGGACAACCTCTCATACCTGCTCTCGTGAGACCATGTTTTGATTAAACCTATTTAAAGTTTCTCTGTTTAGTTATATCCATTAATAAAATAAATATGTGTATCTCAAGTATCGATTTTGGACTGGTTTATTCTGAACTATATTTTCACCAACTATTTCATTCTTAGCAACTCTTAAGTCAAATTGTTTCATTTATTAAATGAAACAGGCATAATTTATCTTCAACTATAATCAATGTCTGGAGATTAATTTTTGTGGTAATATTAATAATTAAAATTTGTACAGAACAGTACTATTTATAAAGCAATTTCATATGCTTTAACAGTTTTTGAGGTTACTTCAGATGTTTCAGACACTTAGAAATGCAGGTAAGCCTATCAAGAAATGTTTTCCACTTCAGTTCCCACATTTCAGAAATCTGAATAAGTCTAAAAAGATAAAAATATAGAGCAACTCTAGCTGAATGCTCACTTGTGCACATGACACTCTCCTTTAAATGGATATTGCTTCAGAAGAAGTGCTACAGTTGCCTTGTTTATTCACAGCAACACAACATTCTATTTTCGGTCTCATTCAAAGCGAACTCAGAAATTCCTATAGAGACCTGCACAATCAAAAGTGCTTCCTGTTGTCCACTAGAGAAGTTGAATTCATGATGAAAGCTGCTAGGTCAAGTCTCACACCAAGTAGAAAGCTAACAATTTCACAAATATCTAGTTTAGCCGCCTGTACAACAGATTCCTGTAAATTTTAATGCTCCATATTTAGCTTTGGATATCTAAGAGCCATTAAAAACCATCATGAATTTAGAATCACTTACAACTCATTGACAAGACGTCTTAAATATACAGATCAAATATATTATCATTTATCTGTATATGTATCACATCAAAAAGCCGAATATTAACCAACTAAATGCTGAATAATTTCAACTGTCTCCATAATAACAAGAAAGGCTTTGCTATCTCAGGATAGCAAAAGTACTGAAGTAAAGAAATGAGTGGCAAAACAGCAGCCAAAGTCTCCAGGACCATATATGATGCTATGAGAGGAAAATGATGGAAATTTTGCTGGTGTCGTTCTCAGAAATACTCCTACACAGATGCTGTTGGTACCCATATGTATGTGCTTCTCTGGGTAAAGAACCTGCCTGCAAATGCAGGAGACACGAGGAACATGGGTTGGGTCCCTGAGTCAAGAAGATCTCCTGGAGAAGGAAATGGCAACCCACTCCAGTGTTCTTCCCTGGAAATCCCATGGACAGAGGAGCCTGGCAGGTTACAGTCCACAGAGTCTCAAAGAGTCAGACATAACTGAGCATGCATGCACACACAGTAGACCTAACATTAAAGTTAAAACTATAAAACACTTAAAAGAAATGTATGAACGTTTTATCTCAAAAAAAGACTATCAAAAATAATAAACAGTAGTAGAAGAAGGAAGCAAAAACGAAATAAGAATAACAAAATGGTGAGAGTTGCTGATCTAGGTGATGCAAGGGAAGGTTCATAAAACTATTCCGTTCATAAATAAATGCACATTCAAATACATTAACCCATACATGGTGAGTTGATTATCAACAAAAGTGCCAAAGGGAATGAAGAATCTTTTCAATATATAGTAGTGGAACAACTAGATACATATATTTTAAAAAGAAGAACAATGCTTACTCACAGCACACAAGAATTATTTCTAAATGGTTCTAGACTAAAACATAAATCCCCAAACTATAAAGCTTCTAGAAGAGAATACAGGAGAAAATTCATGCAACTTTTGCATCACAGAACTTCTTAGGACACAAAAAATATAAAGCACAAAATACTTCGGTAAATTGGATCTTATCAAAATTAAAAACTTCTGACCTTCAAAAGACATTGGTAACAAAGTGACAAGGAGACACAAGACCAGAAGAAAATATCCTCGGTACATATTTCCAACAAAGGCTACACATATAGAATATTTAACAAATCCCATAATACAAACCTAGACAGCATATTAAAAAGCAGAGACATTACTCTGTCAAAAAGGCCCATATAATCAAAGCTATGGTTTCACTAGTAGTTATGTATGAATGTGAGAGTTGGATTATAAAGAAGGCTGAGCACGGAAGAATTGATGCTTTTGAATTGTTGTCTTGAAGACTCTTGAGAATCCCTTAGACTGCAAGATCAACCCAGTCAATCCTAAAGGAAATCAGTCCTGAGTGTTATTGGAATGACTGATGCTGAAGCTGAAGCTCCAATACTTTGACCACCTGATGCAAAGAGCCAACTCACTGGCAAAGACTCTGATGCTGCAAAAGATAGAAGGCAGGAGAAGTGGATGACAGAGGACGAGAAACTTTGATGGCATCATTGACTTAATGGACAGGAGTCTGAGCAAGCTCCGGGAGATAGTGAAGGACAGAGAAGCCTGGCATGCTGAAGTCCACAAGGTCGCAAAGAGTTGGACACAACTGAGCAACTAAACAACAACAATAATACAAAGGCCAAAAATTCAAGATAAAGGGGAAAAAGATCAGAATAATTACTTTACAAAAAGGACAAACAAATGACCAAAAGGAACAGGAAAAGATATTCAAGATCATCATCATCAGAGAGTTGCAAATGAAACCATGAAATAGCAATACAGTCACTAGAATGGCTAATATTGAAAATGTCTGACAACTGCAAGCATTGTTGAGGATATAGAGCAACTGGAACTTTCATACACTGCTGATGAGACTATGAGACAGTTTAACCACTTCGGAAAAGACTGTATAGTTTCTTATCAACCAAAGAGTTTTCTTAAATGCACAACTCAAAATTCCACACTAGAAAAATGAAAATACATTATCAAAATGAAAAGTTTTACATGATTGATTACCATAATTTTACTCATAACAGCCGAACTGAAGTAGTTCAAGTGTCCATCAAACAGTAACTGGATAAACAAACTGGAGTATAGCTCTCAATGGGGAACTAGGGTAAGCCATAGATGAAACAATCATAGAAAGCTGATAGCCATTGATGCTGGATGCTTGATGCATAGGGGTTCATTATCCTGTCCCATTTACTTTTCATATATTTGAAATTTTTCCATAATAAGTATTTTTAAAGTAACATGGCAACCATTTTTCAAAATTATAAAAATGATCTATTCATTGATCTAGTTATTCCATTTCTGAAAAAGTTATCCTAGAAAATAATCAGAAAGAAGAAATAAACTAAATGCATGAAAATAATCATCTAATCTGATTTACAATGTTGGAAAAATTGGGAAGACCCCAAATATACAAAAGCAAAGAAATGTTCAAGAAACAATACTTTGAGAATATTATGCAGAATTACAATTCATTAAGATGAAAAAACAGCCAACATTTATTGTGCACTTTTTCATGTTCTAGGCCCTATTCTGAGCACTTTAATTGACTTAACTCATTTATTATGAATCATATGGAGGAAAAATAGTTTATTTAACAAATATTATCCACTACGTGCACCAGGGATGTGTGAAGCCTTATGAACTTAAGAGTGAGCAAGAAAAAGTTTATTTGGTCTCATGAAACTCTGATAGTCTATTACAGGAAACTGAGAAGTAAATAAATGATTACAATAGAATGTAATAAACATACTGATGAGGAAAACAAAACACATCTTTTGATTTAAGCAGCAAAGTGAATACATAAGTGTAGTTCGCATATGATGACACCTATATAAGGGAATCAGGAGTAAAGAAAAAGGCTTGACTTCTTCAGTTCAGTTCATATCAGTCGCTCAGTTGTGTCTGACTTTTTGCAACTCCATGGACTGCAGCACACCAGACCTCCTTGGTCATAACCGACTGCTGGAGCTTACTCAAACTCATGTCCATTGAGTCGGTGATGCCATCCAACCATCTCATCCTCTGCCGTCCCCTTCTCCTCCCACCTTCAACCTTTTCCATCCAACCTTGGCCAGAGTATTGGAGTTTGAGCTTCAGCATCCGTCCTTCCAATGAATATTCAGGACCAATTAGGATGGACTGGTTGGATCTCCTTGAAGTCCAAGGGACTTTCAAGAGTCTTCTCCAACACCACAGTTCAAAAGCATCAATTCTTTGGTGCTCCGCTTTCTTTATAGTCCAACTCACAAATACATACATGACTACTGGAAAAACCATAGCTTTGACTAGATGGACTTTGTTGGCAAAGTAATATCTCTGCTTTTAATATGCTATCTAGGTTGGTCACAACTTTTCTTCAAAGGAGCAAGTGTCTTTTAACTTAATGGCAGCAGTCATCATCTGCAGGGATTTTGGAGTCCAGAAAAATAAAGTCTGTCACTGTTTCATTGTTTCCCCATATATTTGCCATGAGTGATGGGACTGGGTGCCATGATCTTGGTTTTTGGAATATTGAGTTTTAAGCCAACTTTTTCATTCTCCTCTTTCACTTTCATCAAGCGTTTCTTTAATTCCTCTTCTCTTTCTGCCATAAGGGTGGTGTCATCTGCATATCTGAGGCTATTGATATTTCTTTGGTAATCTTCATTTCAGCTTATGCTTCATCCAGCCCAGAATTTCTCATGATGTACTCTGCATAAAAGTTAAATAAGCAGGTGACAATATACAGTGTTGACGTACTCCTTTCCCCATTTGGAACCAGTCTGTTGTTCCATGTCCAGTCCTAACTGTTGATTCTTGACCTGCATACAGATTTCTCAGGAAGCAGGTCAGGTGGTATGGTATTTCCATCTCTTTAATCCAGAGTTTGTTGTGATCCACACAGTCAAAGGCTTATAGTCAATACAGCAGAAGTAGGTATTTTTCTGGAACACTCTTGCTTTTTCGATGATCCAGTGGATGGTGGCAATTTGATCTCTGGTTCCTCTGCCTTTTCAGAATCCAGCTTGAACATCTGGAAGTTCACGGTCATGTCCTGCTGAAGCCTGGCTTGAGAATTTTGAGCATTACTTTGCTGGCGTATGAGATGAGTGCAATCGTGCAATAGTTTAAGCATTCTTTGGCATTGCCTTTTTTGGGGATTGGAATGAAAACTGACCTTTTCCAGTCCTGTGGCCACTGCTGAGTTTTCCAAGTTTGCTGGCATATT
>NW_011494628.1:4577406-4590817 GCF_000754665.1 Bison bison bison
TCATCTTTTAGGATTTGAAATAGCTCAACTGGAATTCCATCACTTCCACTAGCTTTGTTCATAGTGATAAGGCCCACTTGACTTCACATTCCAGGATGTCTGATTCTAGGAGAGTGATTACACCATCGTGGTTATTTGTGCCATGAAGATTTTTTTTGTATAGTTCTTCTGTGTATTCTTGCCACCTCTTCTTAATATCTTCTGCTTCTGTTAGGTCCGTACCATTTCTGTCCTTTATTGTGCCCATTGTGCATGAAATGTTCCCTTAGCATCTCTAATTTTCTTGACAAGCTCTCTAGTCTTTCCCATTCTGTTGTTTTCCTCCATTTCTTTGCATTGATCACTAAGGAAGGCTTTCTTATGTTTCCTTGCTATTCTTTGTAACTCTGCATTCAAATGGGTATATCCTTCCTTTTCTTCCTCGCCTTTCACTTCTCTTCTTTTCACAGCTATTTGTAAGGCCTCCTCAGACAACCATTTTGCCTTTCTGCATTTCTTTTTCTTGGGGATGGTCTTGATCCCTCCTCCTGTATGGTGTCATGAACCTCCGTCCATAGTTCTTCAGGCACTCTGTGTGTCAGATCTAATCCCTTGAATCTATTTGTCACTTACACTATATAATACTTAGGGATTTGATTTAGGTCATACCTGAATGGTCTAGTGGTTTCCCCTGCTTTCTTCAATTTAATTCTGAATTTGGCAATAAGGAGTTCATGATCTAAGCCACTGTCCGCTCCCGGTCTTGATTTTCTGACCAAATTGAGCTTCTCCATCTTTGGCTGCAAAGAATATAATCAATCTGATTTTGGTACTGACTTTTTACAGGTAATATAATTATAACATGATTTAAATTTTTATTTTTAATTCCTTTAATTTTGCTACATTGTTTTAAGCATAACAAAATGAAATCACATATAACAGATAATCAGTTTAGGAGTGCGAGAAGTTTATTACATAGTAATTTTAATGGAATTTAAAAAATATAATTAGCAAATCTTTCTCAGACTTCTCCTACTAATCAGAGTAACAGAAAATGTATTTATTTGTTCTGGTCTTCTATATTCTGAATGTCTGATCTAGTTACTCTTCTAAAGTAGTTCTCAACTTGGCTCTGTATCAGAATCCCCGTGGGAATTTTAAAAACCTAATGATGCCTGGACTTTACCCAAGCCAATTAAATTCAAAACTCTGAAGAAGGACCTGCTGATCCAGGGGAAGAGCCACAGATCACTTCAAAAATTTTACTTAGGTTATTATTGAGTTCTTTCCATTCGGGATGTTTGATATCCATAAACACTATAATTTGGACTGGGAAGATAGTTAAATTTACTAATGTAGACACTTCAAAAAGTGATTAAACAAAATATAGGCCTTCAATTCATTTTTCTGTATTCTAAATGTGTTTGCTCTGAGGACTGTGAATTTCTGATGACTCACCACATACAAGGCAACAACGGGTGCCACTCAAAATGAAAAAAAGCAAAGTTACTTATTCCCTTCAAAAAGTATTTTCATCATTCCCCAATACACAGAATAGATACCACAAAGAAAGAGAATAGAGGCTGCATGCTACCTGAAATAAACATCAGAGCTCAGCAGGAGCCTAGAGACAAGAGGCTAAAATGTGGATAATCCTGCTGCAGATGAAATGACAGCAGTGACAATTCTCTCGGTCCACCTCCTTCCAAACAGCCTGTGTACCAACCTATGCTCCCACACAAAGAACTGAGATGACTCAAAGTGGAGTTGACTCAAAGAGATGAACAGTGTCAATATTTCCTCAGTTTTTACGAGGTACGTTCTCTTCACACCTTGACTCTCCCTGCATAGGCTACATGGAAAGGGGTGTATAGCTGCTTATACTCTCCTGCACTTCGCCAGGTTGCCCTGGTAAATCTTCGGCAAGGACCATGTGGAAGGCAGGGATAACAGCTATTTAACTTGCTTGATACAGTACTTAGGATAGTAACACATGCATGTGGATGCCTAATAAGCCATGGAGTAAAATTAGCCTAATTCTGCTCAAATTCCTGGTTTCATCAGCCTTTGGGGAGACAATGATAATTAGCTGAAATAGCTGGAGAATAACATTTAATCATAGAAAACCAATGCAGAAAAATTACCAAAAACAAGTTGTGTTTGCCTAAGGTACATTTCTATCTGGAAAAAAAAAAAAAAAAAAAGCAAAATTAAGCAACCGTGAAGTCCTCCAAGCCTTACATCCTAAAATGTTGGGATTTTTTTTTCCCTCCTTCTTTTAGTATAATCACTGTAGGCAGATATTTGACTCCAATTTTCACCTGGGTCAAGATTTCCTCAACCTTATCAAATAATTAGTGTGAGATTTGTACAGAAAACTTCACAGTTTATTTTACTGATTAATGTAAAATATAATTAAATGCACAGCAATTCTTTCAAAATGCTCAATTATTTCAAGTTTAGAGATAATCACTTTGTCTCATATACATAGAGACCAATACTGTTTTTGATACACTAACTTGCATAATGTTCAACAAGGTAATTAAAAACAAAAGAGACCAAACTTTATCTAAAATAATGAAACTGTTTCAGCTGCTTGAGTTCAAATTAAGCACCTTTCTGAAAAAGAAAAGTATGATTAAATAAAGTGTATGGTTATAAAGTGTGGGTGGTTAGATACTCAGATTTGCAGAATAGTTACAAGCTGTGCTTTCTCCACCCTGGACAGTCCTTTAAGGCTTCTCTAATACTATTAAGGTGTCAATTAAAGGATAATTAGCTTAGTAGCAAAACTGACACTCAAAATAGAGAAACTTTTCCATGCATTTCAAAATATAACAATACTAAAACACAAACCCAAAGAATATTAGCTGCAATACATTTTAAATAGTTTTTCTTTTTCTAATTTGCATGCTGTCATTTTGTAACAATGACAATTTCCAAGGGCTGCAGCTCATCGTCCCCCACAGCGTAGGTGTGAGACTTCAGGGCTGTTTCTGCCTGCAGGCTCCCTCTATCGCCAGGGTTGCAGCTCCCTTTCTAAACAGAATGAGGGCTGGAGGGCTTGAATTGTTCTCATATTTCCTTTTACTTTTGGAGAATATTTAAGCAAGATTCATGTCTGCTTTAGTATAGTGGCTATGCCAAATTATGACTTTGATTCTGCCTCCCTATTGCCTTTTTTATACAATCTTTAATAAAGTCATATATTGCCAAGAAGAAAAACAGACTGCTTGGGAGCACCTGTTACTGCACTCCTCTGGGGTGAGAAAAGCAGAAGTAGGAGGCACACCCACAGGGCTGCTAATGCTAGTGAAAGGTATGTAGAAAGTAAAATGTATTCCAGCAAGCCATCTGCCTTTGACAGAGAACCTGCAACCATGTCAGCAGTGAAAATCATCTGAGAGGTACAGGCTGAAAATCAGCTCTGTCCCCTCAAGAGCAAAGATCAGCCACGCTTCCTCTGCTACAGCTGGTTTAACGTAACCCCCCCAGGTAATGTTTTCAGAGTTCTATCCTCTTTTTCTTTGCCTTCACACATCCTTTTGCCTTTGAGGAATGAAATAGGCTGGACTACCTGAAGCCTGACTTTTAAAAGGAATGGATCTGAAGCACCCTCTCTTTCTCTGTGTGTGTCTCTACTGTGTGTTGAAGTTCAAAAGCACACACACTTTGCTGTTGAGGGATGGCTGCGGGCTGTTTTATTTGGTATATAAGGTATTGATTGTATGAATGAGCAATACCTTGAACTAGGCTTGACAGATATTAGTCAAGGTGGAAGCCTGAAGTAGTGGGACTGGCTCTGCAGAACCTGCTCAGTATCTGACACAGAGCAGCTGTGCAGAAAAAGTTCGGCAAGAACAAGTGAATGAGTGAGTCAATGGATAAACAAATGAATCTACGCAGACCAGCAAGTTAAATAAGGCATCCATCACCACTTATCATTCCTACATGCCTACAGTTTTTATATACCTGTTTCTGCCCAGCTTTTCTTTTCCCTCTATAACTTCATCATAGAGCTCTAGACTCCGTTTTTTAGCCTCGTGATTTCTCCCCAACTTTTCCTGAAATTCTACTATTCACCCACTTCCCCTAGGACTTCAAGGCTTTATGCCCCAGTCCACCTCACATACTCCCTCCAGAGAGCCAATGTAAAGAGTTGATAAACCCCTGGCTTATTGGACTCAAATCACCTAAAATTATTAGGCCAAATAATAAATCATGGTCCTTGTGTCAAATTTCATCATAACAATTAATTTCCTCTAATATTACCCCATTGTAGCTAGTCTAGGTTGCTTTATGAAATAATTTATTATTTTAGTATTTAAATAATGGTGGCTTTTATCTCCATAATCTGTATTCTATGTGGCCACCGTTACTATATTTGAAATGCCAGTGTCCATCTGTTTCCTGGGAGGTGATTCCAGTTCAGAGGGTGTCTGCATGTGGGACTTCACAAAGCATTCAGAAAACAGTATTACTCAAGTTTTCAGTGGTTGGACATACACAGGACAAGACAACTCTGAAAAGATGTACCTGACCTGTCTTGTAAGTAATGCATTGAACAAAAACCTTTACCTTGATTGAACAACTGTGCTTTGAGAAAGAATTTTTTTTTTAATGTCAAGCATCAAAGTCTTCAAACAATTCCACACTTCCCTGGTTCTCATCCTAATTTTCATCAGAAATCAAACAGGATAATCTACTTCAAGGCAATACCTTTTGCCTCAACAAATGTGATCAAAAAATGATATCCAACAATGATATTATTCATGTTTTGGGGTTAGTTATGATTACTCGGAGGTAAGCTAAAGATGAGGAAAAAAAAAGAACCAGCTCCCTAGCTTGAGAATATACACTGCTTGTTCAGATAACTCAGAATTTTCTATCCTAAGCTTAGCTTTCGCCTTGACCCCCATTTTCTAGCTGCTTCTTTTGCTGACAGCGGAAAGTGTCCCAGCCCGAGCACAAACATGATTCGGGCATGTACCAGCAAGCCTGGAGTTAGAGGGAAGCGCCTAGGGGTTACCTGCAGGAATCTTTGAAGAGACACCAGCTGGAAATAAGTGGTGACAACAATTAATTTTTAGGGAAAGGGGAAAGGAAGTGGGAGGCGCTAAAATTTTATTCAAAGGTAGAGGCCAGTCATTGGACTAAAGGGAAGTACAGTGTTCATTATTCTGATAGTCCACAGGCCCAACTCACCAGAGATTCAGTCAAAGGACTATGAGAGGTGTTAAGTAGAAACAAAAGCTCTGAGTTTTTTTTTTCTTACAATTTTAATGGGCACGGAGAGGGCAATATTATCCTCCATATCTGTGCCAGAAGCCACTAGTTGTATTTCTGGGTCAGGAATTGACTCAGAATCTTCAATAAAATAGGAATGACAAGAAAAACATTATTTTTGCTGCACTTATTTGGCTCTAGGCACTGTGCTGAGCGCTTTATGTACATTGTGTTATCTAAGAAGCATCAACAATCTCAACTTCAAGAATCCTCAGCTTCAGTCCAGGCACCTAGCGCAGCTCCGATGTATAGAGCTCTGATCAATATGGGAAGTCTCAATGGAAAGACATAGTCAGTGAGCGTCTGTGGCATAGATGCTGATTTGGGTATCTGTAAGAGTCATCCTCCAAGGTACCCCTCCAAAGTTCTCTCTCTCCTGGTATCCATGCCCTTGTATAATCCCTCCCATGTAGAATAAATATAATTGATCTGTGAAACCAGTTGAATATTGTAGAAGTCAGTGTTTTAACTGACTTTTCTACAATATTCAACTGGTTTCACAGATCATAAGACACTTCAGCTCTAATATTTTTTATTCTTTCTTGATTCATTTGCTCTGTAAGAAGTCAGCTGCCATGAACACTCAAACAGCCCTATGGATAGGATATGTGATGAGGAACTCAGAGCTCCTGCCAAAAAGCCACTGACAGATTGAGGCTTTCTGCCAACAGCCCTATAAAGTGAGCCATCTTGGAAGCAAATCTTCCAGCCCCAGTCAAGCCTTCAGTTGACTTTATCCCAAGCCAAAAATTTAACCTTAGCCTCATTAGTGATCTCAAGCCAGAATTACCCAAACTAGCTGGATTCTTGACCATAAAAATGGTGAAAAGATAAATGTTTACTAGTTTAAGTAACCAAGTTTCAGAGTAATTTATTACGTAGCAATAGATAATATTATTGATTGTGTTACTATGGTACTTGGAAGTGGACCATCAGAGTAACAAATAATTAAAAATATGGAAATGGCTTTGGAAAAGGCAGTGGACAGAAGCAGCAAAGACTCCGGAGAGAGTATTAGTGTGAGCCTCATGTGTGCTGAACAGACTACAAGTAAAAGTCAGAATGCCTTTGAGGAAGGTATGAGTCAAGGCTGAAGCTGAAAGGAGATGTACAAAAAAGTCACTGGAAACTGGAGTTAAAGGGATACTGCTATACAGCATCAACAAGTTTAGTGACACTGCTTCCTGTGTGGTTATATACTGCTATTGCTACTGTTAAGTCGCTTCAGTCGTGGCCAACTCTGTGTGACCCCATAGACGGCAGCCCACCAGGCTCCCCCGTCCCTGGGATTCTCCAGGCAAGAACACTGGAGTGGGTTGCCATTTCCTTCTCCAAAGCATGAAAGTGAAAAGTGAAAGTGAAGTCGCTCAGTCGTGTCCGACTCTTGGCGACCCCATGGACTGCAGCCTACCAGGCTCCTCCATCCATGGGATTTTCCAGGCAAAAGTACTGGAGTGGGATGCCATTGCCTTCTCCGTGGTTATATAGGAAGCAGAAAATGTACCATGTAAAATGGGATGACCTAACCAATATCAATGCAGGTGTTTAATACATTGGAAGTTCCTTGCCACTTATAGTGAGAGATACGCTAAAGGAAAGACAAACAAAAAGGAAAAAGGACCTTCTGGCTTTAGAAATCCCTAGGCTCTCCAGGTAACTGACAATGCTATAATTAAGAAATGGCTTCCAGGCAACAGGGAAGTCCAAGACATTTCCAGGAAAATATCGTCTTATACATTTGATGTGGTGCCTCAAAGAACTGTTCAGTCACACAGTAGAGCTTCTAAGAAACTTTAGGGTGGATTTCCTCAGCGATTTCAGCAGAAATCCGAGGTACAGAGGGACTTATCTCAAAAAGATTTGCAGACATGCTTCCTGTCTAATAAGGAACATACAAAATTTTTAGAACAATTATTTTGGCAGAAACACTGCTACCCTGGACTGAATGGGGCAGAAACAGCACAAAATGAAAAAGAAAAGGTTTCAGTCTTTCAAAATTCAAGTTGCAGGGATCAGGCTTGAAAGCTACTCAGCTGCAAACCTTGAGTTACCTCTCACGGAAAGTGATGAGTGACTCAGAGGGCAGAAACTAGAGCCTGGAGGGCAGATCCATGAACCACAGAGAGGTACAACCACATTCTAATCTAGCAGTTTCCAAAATGTGCCCGGTTAGGCTTCAGGCCACTGGCACTTCTGTGCCTCCTGTTTTCTACCTTTTTAAACAGGAGTTTCTCTAGCAGTTACCTTATGTATCTCTCACCATTGTCTGTTCAGTGTGCTAGAGGGAAAAAAAACTTGCCTCTTTAGGTTCATAAACATTCAGATAAAGCACAATTGTACTCAAGGAGTTACACTTCAAAAACTATACATGAGGAGGTGCATCTATATCTGGGCATGATTTAGCTGATGGGATTCTGGACTTCAATCTGAAATTGTAGCTGAGGGCGTGCTGGGAGGTGTGTGAGTGCATTTTGCATATGGAAGAGACAAGAATCATTGGGGGCTAAAAGGCAGACTAGCTGTCGGCCTCCAAAGTGGTCCGCAACGTTCCCTGACTCATATATTTTATTTATATGTATATGTATATATATATGTGTGTGTTTGTGTGTGCACTTAGTCACTCAGTTGTGTCTGACTATTTACAACCTCATGGACTGTAGCCCACCAGGCTCCTCTGTCCATGGGGATTCTCCAGGCAAGAATACTAGAGTGGGTCACCATGCCCTCCTTCAGGGGATCTTCCCAACCCAGGGATCGAACCCAGGTCTCCTGCATTGCAGGCGGATTGTTTATTCTCTATATACTGTCAATACCATATATATATAATATCTCAATACCATATATACATATTATATATATATTTTTATATATATATATATACCATATATATTATAATACATATATCTATGGGCTTCCCAGGTGACACTAGTGGTAAAGAATCCACCTGCCAATGCAGCAGATGCAAGATTCACAAGTTCAGTTCCTGAGTCGGGAAGATCCCCTAGAGTAGGAAGTGGCAACCCATTCCAGTATTCTTGTCTGGAAACATCCACGGACAGAGGAGCCTGGCAGGCCACAGTACATGAGGCTATAAAGAGTCAGATACAATGGAGTGCACATACACACACACACACACACACACACACATAATTTAACCATTATAAAGGATGTACAGGGCACAAATTATACTTTCTAAAGTCTAAACAATCAATAATACAATAAACCAGGTTTTTATTTGTAGTGCTTGCTGATATCTATATATAAATGCTTCCACCATGACTGATTTCAAGCAACCAACATAGTGTCACTGAATTCAGAGATAGGATGAGACTGATATGTGCTTTAGGGCACAGAAATATATTATTTCCTCCATAAAGATATAAAAGACCTAAAGAAACACGAGGGCATCAATAAAGGAAAAATTGAGTAAGTGAGTACTTTTGAGGATTTATTACCTTAACTTTTAGTACATTTCTCAAAAATACATTTTACAAAGTTTAATTTTTAATGGCTGTGTTTAACAATTGGCTTGCAAAATTCTTAGATGTTAACAATTAGTTTTTAAAAGCAATAATGAGCCAGCTTCAGCCCACCACTGAACTGAGGCTCCTGTCACCAGCCCTGCACATGAACCATCGTGGAAGCAGACCCTTCAGCCCCACTCAAGCCTTTGGATGATTGAAGCCCCACCTAACATCTCCATTGCAACCTCATGAAGAACCTTGAGCCAGAAGCATTCAGCTGAGCCACCTCTGAATGCCTGACCCATATACTCCGTGAGATACTAAATGTTTACTGTTTAGTCCACAAAATGTTGAGGCAATTTGTCACTCAGTAGCTGAGTGCTGAAGAATTGATGCTTTTGAACTGTGGTGTTGGAAAAGACTCTTGAGAGTCCCTTGGACTGCAAGGATATCCAACCAGTCCATTCTGAAGGAGATCAGACCTGGGATTTCTTTGGAAGGAATGATGCTAAAGCTGAAACTCCAGTACTTTGGCCACCTCATGCGAAGAGTTGACTCATTGGAAAAGACTCTGATGCTGGGAGGGATTGGGGGCAGGAGAAGGGGACGACAGAGGATGAGATGGCTGGATGGCATCACTGACTCAATGGACGTGAGTCTGAGTGAACTCCGGGAGTTGGTGATGGACACGGAGGCCTGGCGTACTGTGATTCATAGGGTCGCAAAGAGTCGGACACGACTGAGCAACTGAACTGAACTGAACAGATAATAATATATCAGTATCTGCTGCAACCATGAGAGACATTGCCTCCTTGAAGGAAAAGATTAAAGGAGGGAAATGCGGAGTCCCAGATAAGTAAGAGTAACATTTCATGGGGTACCCGTGGCACCTCTGTAAGTAACCCAAAACTATTTCAGATAAATTTATGAGGAACTAGAGTTTTTTCCTGAGTTGCATTTTATTCTCATATTACCAGTGAAGTAGCTGAGGCTCAGAGAAACTAGTAGATCTAAAACCACATAGCCAATAAGCCAGTCAAAGGTTAAACCAGGATTTAAACCCAAATCTAAGTCTATGCTCTCACAGGGAGACCTTAAGAAGGCCACTAGTGTTTACAACACTTTATGAATAATTCGATGACCACCTAATCTGATGAGGGAAGGGGTTATTATTTCTACTTTAAATTTTTAAAAATTGAGATTTGTATAGAGTTAATAATCAGAGCTGAAACGAGAAAATCTGCAAACCTCTAGTATAGCATTCCAAAAAGTTCATTTGAATATAAAATATGATCATGTGCACAATTAAGTATTTAAACTTGGCAGTATAGAAAAACTGGAGAAGAAAATGGCAACCCACTCCAGTATTCTTGCCTGGAGAATCCCAGGGACAGAGGATCCTGGTGGGCTGCCATCTATGGGGTCACACAGAGTCAGACATGACTGAAGTGACAGCAGCAGCAGTATAGAAAAATAAAATTCAGAATTCATGAGCCTTGTTATATTTTACTAGTCTTTGTAATTTACTGTTAGAGGCAAGTACATGTAACTAAAGCAAGCCTCTATGGTCAATAAATGTAGACAATATTTTTAAGATTTATTAAAATTTGTATTTGTTCAAAATCAAGTTTCTTTCGGGCCTTATCCAATTTGACCCAGGACCTATAGGCTTCTACTAATTTGCATGATTGCCTCATACAGTATTAAAATACTTCCAAGCTCTTCAAATTATTCACTTTAATAGCTTTCTATAAGCAGTTAAAATGAATAGTAACATGGCTTTGTTTTCCAGATGTCATTTCATGTGCGTGAATAATTCTACCAGGCTTTAGTGATTACATCAATACATGATAGCAAAGAACAAACACCAAATTTAACTTGGAACAATTTTAACAAATCCCGTATTTGTTTTTCCTATTAAGCATTTACTGTTGGGTTTCCCAGGTGGCACAGTGGTTAAAAATCCACCTGACAATGCAGGAGACCGCAAGAGACGTCATTTTAACCCCTGGGTCAGAAAGATCCCCTGGAGAAGGCAACAGCAATCCACTCAAGCATTCTTGCCTGGCAAATTTGATCCCTAGGTCAGGATGATCCCCTGAAGAAGGGAATGGCAACCCACTCCAGTATTCTTGCCTGGAGAATCACATGGACAGAGGAGCCTGATGGGCTACAGTCCATGGGGTCACAAAGAATCAGACCCGACTAAGTACACATGTGCAGGCACAGCAGGTAGAGTGGTGAAAGCTCCACTAAAAAGACCTAGAAATTGAAAGACTGGGATGTTCTTTGGGACTAAGTTTGAGGAACATAAACCAAATGGCCCACCCTGAGAGGTGGATTGTATATGTGATGATTTGAGGAACAGAATGAACTCAAAATCCATTCAGGAATACCAGAATGTGGCTGCAGTTCAATTAACATGACACGGGCAGTTTCAGGAAGGCATAAAAATGACTGTGGTCAGAGGAAATGGCATTAATCACCTATACTGTAATTTATAGGAGAGGAAGGTTTCAACAGAACACTACAAGTCTTATCTTCATAAGAATCTGGGGAAAGAGAAGTAAAGAATCAGTGATGCAGGAGAGTATGTAGGAATAAAATACCTCCAGACCAAAGCTAGAGAATGGACCCATTCTGAAATAAAATGGTCCCCTCTTGGAGTAAACATCCCAGACAGTTTGGTCTCAGTACCCCTTACAACTTTCAAAATTATTGAGGACCTCAAAGAGCTTTTTAAACTGAGTTATATCTATTGATATTTACTATAATAGAAATTAAAGCTGAGAAAATGTTGAAATGCAAAATACTTAATTGGAAATTCCTATTAACTGTCAGAATGATATCATCATCATATATCATGCAGACTCTGGAAAATGCCACTATACACACATGATGGAGAGTGAAAAAAGCAAATAATCTCTTAACATGTTACAAAAATGTTTTGGCTTCAGAGATGCCCTAAAGGGTCTCAAAGACTTGGAGGAGACCCCGTGGAGTCCCGTCCTTGATGATCACAGTTAAACAATTGTCTGAGGGCACGATGACTTTCCATGTGAAACTTACTACAGGAGAGAAAGGAATATACCTTCTCCACAGTCTACTTACCAGCCTCTTCCTCAGCAGCATTCTGATTTCTTTGCCAGACTGGGGTTGACTAGCTTAGGGAAAGGGGTTTTTCTCAGAGTCTCCTCAACTACAGTAAAACCATATCTTGATTTTTCAAAGTTGATAAAGAACCTTTCCCTTTGTAAAGCTCAAATTCAGTCTCATCCTGAAAACTCACTGGTCAGGAATCTCAGAAACACATTAGGCCACACATTCGTAGTTAGGGAGCCACTGAAGAAGTTAGATGCATGAGTATATACACTCACTAAGCATTCCAAAGAATAGCAAGGAGAGATAAGAAAGATTTCCTCAGCGATCAATGCAAAGAAAAGGAGGAAAACAACAGAATGGGAAAGACTATAGAGCTCTTCAAGAAAATTAGAGATACCAAGGGAACATTTCATGCAAAGATGGGCTCGATAAAGGACAGAAATGGTATGGACCTAACAGAAGCAGAAGATATTAAGAAGAGGTGGCAAGAATACACAGAAGAACTGTACAAAAAAGATCTTCACGACCTGGATAATCACGATGGTGTGACCATTCACCTAGAGCCAGACATTCTGGAATGTGAAGTCAAGTAGGCCTTAGAAAGCATCACTATGAACAAAGCTAGTAGAGGTGACAGAATTCCAGTTGAGCTATTCCAAATCCTGAAAGATGATGCTGTGAAAGTGCTGCACTCAATACGCCATCAAATTTGGAAAACTCAGCAGTGGCCACAGGACTGGAAAAGGTCAGTTTTCATTCCAATCCCAAAGAAAGGCAATGCCAAAGAATGCTCAAACTACCACACCTGCACTCATCTCACAAGCTAGTAAAGTAATGCTCAAAATTTCAGCAATACATGAACCGTAAATTTCCAGATGTTGAAGCTGGTTTTAGAAAAGGCAGAGGAACCAGAGATCAAATTGCCAACATCCGCTGGAACATGGAAAAAGCAAGAGAGTTCCAGAAAAACATCTATTTCTGCTTTATTAACTTTGCCAAAGCCTTTGACTGTGTGGATCACAATAAACTGTGGAAAATTCTGAAAGAGATGGGAATACCAGACCACCTGACCTGCCTCTTGAGAAACCTGTATGCAGGTCAGGAAGCAACAGTTAGAACTGGACATGGAACAACAGACTGGTTCCAAATAGGAAAAGGAGTATGTCAAGGCTGCATACTGTCACCCTGCTTATTTAACATATGCAGAGTATATCATGAGAAACGCTGGGCTGGAAGAAGCACAAGCTGGGATCAAGATTGCTGGGAGAAATATCAATAACCTCAGATATGCAGATGACACCACCCTTATGGCAGAAAGTGAAGAGGAACTCAAAAGCCTCTTGATGAAAGTGAAAGAGGAGAGTGAAAAAGTTGGCTTCAAGCTCAACATTCAGAAAACTAAGATCATGACATCTGTCCCATCACTTCATGGGAAATAGATGGGGAAACAGTGCAAACAGTGTCATACTTTATTTTTGGGGGCTCCAAAATCACTGCAGATGGTGACTGCAGCCATGAAATTAAAAGACGCTTACTCCTTGGAAGGAAAGTTATGACCAACCTAGATAGCATATTAAAAA
>NW_011494628.1:4590917-4635140 GCF_000754665.1 Bison bison bison
CGAAGAATTGATGCTTTTGAACTGTGGTGTTGGAGAAGACTCTTAAGAGTCCTTGGACTGCAAGGACATCCAACCAGTCCATTCTAAAGGAGATCAGTCCTGGGTGTTCTTTGGAAGGAATGATGCTAAAGCTGAAACTCCAGTACTTTGGCCACCTCATGCAAAGAGTTGACTCATTGGAAAAGACCCTGATGCTGGGAGGGATTGGGGGCAGGAGGAGAAGGGGACGACAGAGGATGAGATGGCTGGATGGCATCACTGACTCGATGGACGTGAGTTTGAGTGAACTCCGGGAGTTGGTGATAGACAGGGAGGCCTGGCATGCTGCGATTCATGGGGTCACAAAGAGTCGGACACGACTGAGCGACTGAACTGAACTGAAGCACTTACATAGTCCAAGTTCTGTGTTCTCTGCTCTGTATTTTCTCTAATATTAATTTCCACTCTGTGAAACAGGTCTTTATAATCTTCGTCTTATAGATGGACAAACGGAAGGGTTAAGCCATTACACAAGATCATATTGGTATGTGATGAAGCTGGAGTGTGAAACTGTTAATAATAACAATTACAATAATAAATAGCAACTGACTACATTCTAAGTGTGTTGAAACATTGCTCTAAATACTTTGTGTGTAAAGTAATTATATAAGACAAATACTATGATTAATTTACGATTTATATTTGAGGAGACTAAGACACAAACAGACTAAATGAAATATGCAAGATCATACAGCACATAATTGGAAGAGCTGGAATTTGGCTGAAACCAGGCAGTCTGACTTCAAGACCCATGCTCTTAAACCCTACATTCCATTCCTCTTAGCAGTCTTGTTTAATCCCAAACCTATGCTCTTAGCCTCTTATGCACCGTGTATGTTAGTCACTCAGTCATGTCCGAATCTGCAACCCCATGGACTGTAGCCCACCAGGCTCCTCTGTCCATGGGATTCTCCAGGCAAGAATACTGGAGTGGGTTGCCATTTCCTTGTCCAGGGGATTTTGCTGACCCAGGGATCAAACCAAGGTCTCCTGCCTTACAGGCAGATTCTTTGCCATCTGAGCTATAGGGAAGTCCTAATGCACTGCTTCTCCAAAAATCTTCCAAGGAGAGACCTCACAAAAAGTTTCCCTCTCCTGGCTGCAGAGTATGTACTAAGGTAAACCAGTTACAATAAGATCCTCACCATAACACAAATGTATATAAACAGTGTAGCTGTAAGTATTTAGAAGTAAATGCACTAAATATCTGTATGTTCTCAGGAACAAACTTGATAGAAAAACTAGGGGCCAATTTTATGGAAGTATTAAAGAATAAAAAATTACTACAGAATAAGAGAATCCTCAAATCTCAGAATCATAAAGGTTGACTATGAACCTTTATGAGAATATTTGAATCTATGTAGTGCTTCAGCTCTAGATTACTAAACATGAATATATGGACTTTGGCCAATAGGAATAATTTCGAGCACTCTTACCCTACCTGCCCAGGAGTATAAGTGAGCCCACTGGCCACTTTTAAACACCCATTTATTTCCTATGTGCTCTAATTCTGAATATCTGTAAAACTGCTTAACTTCCTATTTAAGAGGGGAAAAAGCACATCACTGTTAAGATAGAATTAAA
Organism: Bison bison bison; assembly: GCF_000754665.1. Taxonomy (NCBI): domain Eukaryota; kingdom Metazoa; phylum Chordata; class Mammalia; order Artiodactyla; family Bovidae; genus Bison; species Bison bison. The sequence goes on from NW_011494628.1 coordinate 4,592,541, forward strand.
AACTGGTTCTTAGGTAATGAATTTTATGGATGCAGAATATTTTTAAGAGTATGACTAAAATTGTTTTCTAAAGATATATTTAACACATCACACCCTGTTTTCATCTATATGGTTATTTATTTACCCTACTGGCAACTTTGATGATGACTTAGCACTCCGAATTCCTGCTGACTAAAAATCCATTTCCATTAGCAATAGTTTAAGATTTTTTTTTTTTAAGACATTTGGAGAGAAAGATGAACTTAGAAGCAATTCCTCTGATATTCTTTGAAAATTTCAAAAAGGAGGGAATTTGGAATTTGTTTTCAACTGGCAAATAAGTGCCAGTTAGACTGGTTCAACCCTTCCCAATCTTCTGTGGCATTTAAGTACTCTTCTTCCAACCTAACTTACTTTGTCCTAGCTAGATAGACATTGGATTTTAGTGTTGATAAAGGGAGTTCAAGCTCCACTGTATGGATTGTAGCACTATTCACATGTAGTCATAAAATCTCTCTCTCTTACTTTCCTTCATTATTTCATTCCTTCCCTTGCTCCCTTGAAGTTCTGGACAAATGATCAACTTGCTTATTGGTTATAAAACGTTCTCCTGTTTAGGAGGAGAAAGCTATCTTGGATTCAATTAAACCTAATTGCTCCAAGAGTTTCCTTATTATAAGCCATATTATCCAAAATTATTTAATAATGCTTTTAAATTACTTTACTAAAACACTGAAAAATACGTATGACATGCTATAGGACTTCCCTGGTGGTCCGATGGTAAAGAATCCGCCTACCAATTCAGGTGAAACAGGTTTGATCCCTGGTCTGGGAAGATCCCACATGCTGCAGCACAACGGGGCCCCTATGCCACAACTCCTGAGTCCACACTCTGCAACTACGGAAGCCCCGTGCTCCGCAACAAAAGAAACCACCGCAAGGAAGAGTAGCCCCCACTTGCTGCAACTAGACAATGCCCCAGCGCTACACAGACCCAGCACAGCCAAATAAATAAATAAAACAAAATAAAAACATGTATGACGTTCTAGGCCAAATTTTTTTATTGGTTCTATTTTAGGTTGAAACAGGTATGGCTGGGGGTAGGGAAACATTAAAAAATAGATTTTAGAAAAGAGAAGGACTATAGTGAAAGGAAAACCTAAATGAAGTTTTAAAAACTAATTGGCACATTATGTGTATTTGCGTGTGTGTGTGTGTGTGTGTGTGTGTGTCTTAGGCAATGAGCGGCATCTAAAACACTGGACAGCATGAACAAGAGGACTCAATATGCAGATCATATAGACAATGTACATTTCAAAGTTTTTAACTGAATTGGGTTGTGTAATTAATTATCCCAACAGCAGCAGCTGACAGACTCAGAAAAAAGTTCAAAAGAACCAGGATAAACAAGCAAGAGTTTATAAATAACATCCATCTGTTAATAGTTATATCTCATAGATGCAGAATATCAGCACGTACCAATTACTGTTTATCCGAAAATATCTCTCTTGCCAAAGCACCTTGATGAACAGGGATGGGGGACAAAAGGAGAGTGGGAGGGAAGACACTTCAATTTTTTAGTTTGCAACATTTCTATAAAATGGTGTGTTTTCTTTTCTTCCTCCTTTTGCAACAGGCTTGTGATGTTATCTTTATCTGAAATCATAGGGCCAATACCAAAGAAGGAAGCAATGGAAGTCATGGGTCAGAGCCAAGCATTGTTCAATCTGTGATGTGACTCTGCTGAGAGTATCAGGGCTGCAGAACCCAGAGTACTCAGAGCAGGTTAATGACAGCAGTGCCTGCGAAAGAACCAGCAGCAGAAGAGGACAATGTGGGACCTCCAGAGAGCTCAGGGAAGCAAAAGATTTGAAACATGTTGACTTGATAGATTCTTTTCTAAATCAGGGTTTAGACATCAGCTTCTGTTAAGTTTTAGGCCCATGTTCAAATAATTATCTTTAACTTGTCCCATTCATATTAGAACAGCATTAGTAGGGCCAGTTTTCTCCTCCTGACCTCACAGGCACTGTTCAGAATAGTTGGTACCTGTGAAAAAGTTTAAGCAGGTAGATAAAAAATACTTTTCTATCTTTCTATCTTGAGTTGAATAGATAAATGTGAGCACCATGAGGAATCAGAAAGCTGGGAATCCTTCAGTGAGCTTAGTCTAGCTGGGGAGATAAAATACTTAGTTATCTAAGGCTACATAACAAATTACCCCCAAATTGGTAGATCAACATTCATTATCTCACAGTTGCTGTAGGACAAGGAGCTGACACCAGCTTGGCCAGGTGAATCTGACTCATAGTATCTGAGAAGGTTGCAGAGAAGATACCCACTGGGGCCGCAGACTAATCCATGAAGGGATTGACCACTTCCAATCTCAACCACATAGTTGTTGTCAGGCCTCCGGTTTTTGCCTGCTTGTTTGCCAGAGACTTCAGTTACCACAGGGCTCTATCCACAGATGGTCTGAGTGGCTCAGGACATGGTAGTTGGCTTTGCTTGAGGAGCAGAATCTGAGAGAGAAGGCATCCAAGGTGGAAGCTACATTCAAATATCAGAAGTGACATACCATCACTCCTGCCACGGGCTGTAGTCACACAGACCAGCTCTGATGAAATGTGGAAGGGGACCACACAAGTGTGTGAAAACCAGGAGGTGGGGATCGCTGGGGACCACCTTGGAAGCTAACACACATACATCCTTACAGAAGCACATGTGCAAGTTCAGTGAATGATAATTCTGAGGGAGTGGTTCTGAAAATAAATGCTGTACAAGAACATTGCAAGAGGTTAGGCTAATCAGGAAGGGATCATGGTGCTGACAGGGCTTCCAATAAGTCTTAAAGGATTGGTTTAGCATTTAAATAAGCAAACAGAAGCTGGGAAAACATTCCTGTCTCCAGGAAGATTACCTACAAGACAAACAGTGGAGGAACTAGGAAAGCCAGCCAAACTCTAGCAGCCTTCCACTTTGTGGGTCAAACAAGTTTTTTAAGAGAAAGAAATATTGACTTTTCTTGCCTAGACTTCTGATTTGTAACTCTTTGACGCTAGAAACTGTGATCCACTGAATCTTTTGAAAAATCATGTTTAGAGTAAAAAATGTAGAAGGAAATTCACAATCATGGCATCAACACATGGAGTACCTGTAACACCAAACAGGGAAAACTCTATGTAAGGTGTCTGATGCTCCCCACGTGCAGAAGGCAATGGCACCCTACTCCAGTACTCTTGCCTGGAAAATCCCATGGATGGAGGAGCCTGGTAGGCTGCAGGCCACAGGGTCGCGAAGAGTCGGACACGACTGAGCAACTTCACTTTCACTTTTCACTTTCATGCATTGGAGAAGGAAATGGCAACCCACTCCAGTGTTCTTGCCTGGAGAATCCCAGGGACGGGGGAGCCTGGTGGGCTGCCGTCTATGGGATCGTACAGAGTTGACATGACTGAAATGACTTAGCAGCAGCAGCAGCAATGCTCCCCACGGGTTTTGTATAGTGCATTGGAGTGTTACCAGATGCTGAAAGAGAGCATTGTTTTTCAAATCAAAAATATCGTGTCAAAAATGGGATTAATAAAACATTAATGGATTCTGATGAGCTGTTTTCACAGTGTGTATTATCTAGTGATTAATACTCTATCAATGAAATATTTCTCATATCATTTAGCCTCTTAATTTATGTAGATGTGAAATAAACAAAGGCAAATGATATATTTATGTTGGAGTATTTTTTTGTCTTTGAGGTTGATGTTTAATAGTGAGATAAGCACTCAACTCAGAAGCCCCTGCATTGATTGGTCCCTCTCTTTTAGGGTATCTGGGCTGTCTGTAAGGAGCACCTGGATGCAACAGATGATGAAGGCAAGTCATATTAATAAGTCTCCTTTGAACTCTCATGGCCCGTACTCTGGTGATTGAGTGGAAGTGACTTGTTCCAGCTCCAGAATATTCAGTATATATACTGAATGGTTAGTTTTGCCCTGCACTGTCTTTTTGTGTGTGGGTAGTGGCACTAGTGGTAAAGAACTCACCTACCAATACAGGAGACATAAGAGATGTGGGTTTGATCTCTGGATCAGGAAGATCCCCTGGAGGAGGGCATGGCAACCCACTCTAGTATTCTTGCCTAGAGAATCCCATGGACAGAGAAGCCTGGCAAGCTATGGTCCACAGGGTCACAAACAGTCATACACAACTGAAGCAACTTAGCATTCATGCATGCACAAAATACACATACCATAAAATTTACCATGTGAACCATTTTTAAGTGTACAGTTCAGTAACATTAAATAAATCACATTACTGTGTAATAATTAACACAAACCAATTCCAGAATGTCTTCATCAACTTAAAGTCTATACATATTAAATAAAAACTCTCCAGTTACCCCTTCTCAAGCCCCTGGCAAACACTATTCTACTTTCTATCTGTATGAATTTGACTATTACAGGCGCTTCATATAAGTGCATTAGTTGACCTTTTGTGTCTGGCAAAATCACATAGCAGAATGTCTTCAAATTTTGTCATATGTCTTAAATATACTTTGACCAAGAAGAAAGTCAGAGTCCCTCTTAAGCATATGGCATTTGTTTGTATCTTTATGTGAGACTATATGTAGTTTCATCTCCTGTCAACGTGCAGCATGCACGATATCTTAGGAGGGCTAAGGGCTGTATACATTTACCCCTGAAATAGGAGAAGAGAAACAGAAATAGTTCAGTTGACATTGCTTCTTGAGGATGTGGGCAAGAACCTATGGCTGGGATCAGTATTAGTGAGAAGCAGGAGTTGGAGGTGAGGGGTTATGGGTATTTCCCCTGACCCATCTGACTTCTGCCTTTTGTACAGGCTCCTGAATGATCCATTTGTTGTTGTTAATTTTGTTTTTTCTGGAGTGCCTCTCTTATTACAACCATATGGCATGAACTGCTTCTAGTCTTACGCATTTCCCTTCATTGATGCAATGATATAAAAGATTTTTAAAATGTTCAACCTTCATTACACTTCACTGCTTATGAAGATTTATGGATTTTGTTGCTATTAAATGGAACCAGAAGTTGTTTTAAATCTCAGTGTGTCCAGGCAGAAATGTTACTGAATCATTTCAAGACCTATGTGTGATATATTTCACAATATCAAATATATACAAATAGATAAATCACATCACACTCAAATCATTAATTGATTAATATGTCTGTATGAGTGTGGGTATATGTGCATGTGTGTGACATAAATAACAATGGGATTTCTAGATGAATGTGACAGACAGTGAGGATAGAAAATGTCTCTGTGAACACCTGATGAGCTATAATCAGCAAATTGACCAATCTGATACTGTCCCTGTCTCAGACATCAAAAAAGCAGTCAGAGAGGTGTGATCTTTACAGTGGATGTCACCTCATGGTTCACAGCTGTGAAATACAAAAAAATATGAGGAGAGGAAAGAAGCTTTCCAACTCTGTTTGAAGACATAATCTGGATTCTTTTCAATGTTCTTTAAGAGAGTCAAGTATAAAAACTCCTTTTAAAATAATTTTGGCTGTTGGACTACAATTTACATGCAGTTCTATGCAGAGATGAGACCATGTGCAGCCCTAGCTTGTACCACGGTTACAAGCTACAGTTTCACTTTTTTCTTTCCATCAATAGAAACATCATTATATGGTCTTAACTGGGCACATTTTCAGTTCACCATTGCAAAGGAAAAAAAGGCAAAATTCAACTAGTGGGACTACATCAAACTGAAAAGTTTATGCAAAGCAAAGGAAGCAATTAAAACAAAAAAGGCTACCTAATGAATGGGAGAATATAGCTGCTAATCATATATCTGATAAAGGGCTAATATCCAAAGTATAAAAGGAACTCTCTTTACAACTCAAAAGCAAAAAATAAAAACCCAATTTAAAAATGGGAAAAGAACCTGAATAGACATTTTCCCAAATAAGATATACAAATGACCAACAGGTATATGAAAAGATGCTCACTCAAGCACAATAGGATACAACATCACACCTATTAGGATGGCTATCATCAAAAGGACAAAATAATACATGTGTGTATGTGAGTGGGTGTATCAAACCATCACAATGTACACTTCAAATATATTACAATTGTATTTGCCAACATCAATAAAGCTGGGGTGGGGGAAGACTTCTCTGATCCCATGGCACTCTTTCCTTCCTCATAATAGCATTTACCTCATAGATAGTCTTCATTTAATAAACATCTCCTGAGCACCAATTATACATCAGTCAGTAATGAAAGTATGGAGGTACGTCATTAAACAAAGCAGACTAAATTGTTTAAATTGTCCAGTACTTGTTTGTGATTTTTCACAGGACTTGAAGTTCCAGGATGGCAGAAATATAATCTTTCCTGCTGGTATCTCAAATCTCAATGCTTAGCACTGGATTTGACACATAATAAACAGGCTCTTAAAATTAGTTTTTGTTTAATGAATATGACTGAATGACAAAAGCATGTCACTTTAGCATAAACAGAAACCTCCCATACTCAACTGAATATGCCATCTTTTAGTTAAATTCTGCTAGCATTACAAATAAGCCAGTGACCACCAAAGACACATTAAGTTTTCACTTATAAGAAAAATTCAAACATGTTTGGTGTTGAATGGACTTGGGTGTGACATCAAAGGGGAAAAATGGATGAGGAATATCATTAGAGAAAATGCACTTTATACCTTCTCTTCTTCCTCCCTTCTGAGGAATAAGCTTTGCAACAGCCAGCACACAGATTCAAAAGGACACCAAAACAAAACAAAAACAACCGGAAAACTTTCTTTGCATACAAATTGCATGACATCACATGGCATACATTTCTATACCCAAGTCCATATGACACCAAAGGCAAGTGTAAACATAGAAGAAAGGCTTTGAAGGGACTTCCCTGGTGGTCCAGTGGTTAAGAATCCACCTGCCAGTACATGGGACATGGGTTCAAATTCTGATCTGGGAAGACCCCACATGATGCAGAGCAAAAGAGTAGCTCCTACTTGCTGCTAACTACAGAAAACCTGCACTCAGCAATGAAGACCCAGCATAGCCAAAAATACATAAATACATAAATTTAAGAACAACAACAAAAAAAGAAAATATGCTTTGGGCCTTGGGTGATTTACCCATCAGGTAAATTTTAGGTTCCAATTTCCCTGTAGTTGTTCCTTCCAGACACGAAGATAAAAACTCCCCAAAGTCACCCATCCAGAGCCCTGCAATGGAGAGAGCCAGGAAGCATTCTTTCCTGGAAACAAGCATCTATTTACCACTCACCAGTAAAAGTCTCCTTTTGGGAGCCTAGTTTTATTCCACATGTCAAAGATAGCACAGAAACCATGTTACATCCATGTCAGCTAGGCATACAATGGCTTACCCACACCCTTTTCATTTTAGCTTTCTTTTTCTTTTTTTTTACCTACTTCTCTTCTACCACCCTTGTTTAATGGACCCCCTGCGAGCTATTCATGAAAATTCTTTAAACTAGGAGGGGAACTGATTACTAAGATTTATGAGGTTGTGATGATTTATTCACTTCTTAAGGAAAGAGGCAATCCATCACACTTTCAAAAGCTAGACAATCAAGTTCTGCTTATATTTATATGATATCATAAAGCTGTTTTCTTGAAGTACAACTAAGCCACCAACTTAAAGATGATGCTGATTTGCTATAGGCAGATATTTTGGACAAGAATATTTTAGAGGCCAGTGTATTTGCTTGCCATTGAGGATATTTTCAATGGAAAATAAGCTCAAGAGTGGAATTACTCTGACTCATTTGCCTGGCATTTAAATAAATTTATTTGGAAAAATGTTTGCTAGACATCTATCAATACTATGGGACTAAGTGCTATGCTAGATGTAACAGGTTTCCTACCAACCATACGCTCACAAGAATTCACAGTATAATAGGGAAGTGAAGTGAAGTCGCTCAGTCGTGTCTGACTCTTTGCAACCCCGTGGACTGTACCCCACCAGGCTCCTCCATTCATGGATTCTCCAGGAAAGGATACTGGAGTGGGTTTCCATTTCCTTCTTCAGGAGATCTTCCCAACCCAGGGATCAAACCCAGGTCTCCCTCATTAATAATAGGGAAACAGATAGCTAAATAAAAAATTATAACACAACGCTAATTGCTAAAAACACAAAGCCAAAATTTGCCCAAATTGGAAAGTTCATTATTGTCTACATGAACCCAAAACCATGAGTCATGTCCATTTTTTACTGTAGGCATTAAAGGATTTTCAGTCTTTTACAGAAGAAAGAAAGATGTTATAGGAAACCTGAAATACAAAAAAAAAAAAAAAAAGATCTACTTTCAGTACATAAAAAGAAACAAGAGGGTAAGGATACCCTTCTGTTTCTTTTATGTACTGAAAGTAGATTTTTTTTTCATATTTGGGGTTCCCTATCAAATTGCCAACATCTGCTGGATCATGGAAAAAGCAAAAGAGTTCCCAAAAAACATCTATTTCTGCTTTATTGACTATGCCAAAGCCTTTGACTGTGTGGATCACAATAAACTGTGGAAAATTCTGAAAGAGATGGGAATGCCAGACCACCTGACCTGCCTCTTGAGAAACCTATATGCAGGTCAGGAAGCAACAGTTAGAACTGGATATGGAACAATAGACTGATTCCAAATAGGAAAAGGAGTACGTCAAGGCTGTATATTGTCACCCTGCTTATTGAACTTATATGCAGAGTACACCATGAGAAACTCTGGGCTGGAAGAAGCACAAGCTGGAATCAAGATTGCCGGGAGAAATATCAATAACCTCAGATAGCAGATGACACCACCCTTATGGCAGAAAGTGAAGAGGAACTAAAAAGCCTCTTGATGAAAGTGAAAGAGGAGAGTGAAAAAGTTGGCTTCAAGCTCAACATTCAGAAAACTAAGATCATGGCATCTGGTCCCATCACTTCATGGGAAATAGGAAACAGTGGAAACAGTGTCAGACTTTGTTTTCTGGGGCTCCAAAATCACTGCAGATGGTGATTACAGCCATGAAATTAAAAGACACTTACTCCTTGGAAGGAAAGTTATGACCAACCTAGATAGCATATTCAAAAGTAGAGACATTACTTTGCCAACAAAGGTCCGTCTAGTCAAGGCTATGGTTTTTCCAGTGGTCATGTATGGATGTGACAGTTGGACTATGAAGAAAGCTGAGTGCCGAAGAATTGATGCTTTTGAACTGTGGTGTTGGAGAAGACTCTTGAGAGTCCCTTGGACTGCAAGGAGATCCAACCAGTCCATTCTGAAGGAGATCAGTCCTGGGTGTTCATTGGAAGGACTGATGCTAAAGCTAAAACTCCAATATTTGGGCCACCTCATGCGAAGAGTTGACTCATTGGAAAAGACCCTGATTCTGGGAGGGATTGGAGGCAGGAGGAGAAGGGGACGACAGAGGATGAGATGGCTAGATGGCATCACTGACTCGATGGATGTGAGTCTGAGTGAACTCCAGGAGTTGGTGATGAACAGGGAGGCCTGGTGTGCTGCGATTCATGGGGTGGCAAAGACTCGGACACAACTGAGTGACTGAACTGAACTGAAGGATAAGAATAAAATGTGAAACTGCTGGTAAAATTCCCCCCCACCTCTTTTTTTACTGTGGCTCCTTGTTGGTTATCTATTTTAAATATGGCAATGTATACATGCCAATCCTAAATTCCCTAATGACCTCATCCCCCGTCACCTTTCCCCTCTGGTAACAATAAAGTCATTCTCTAAGTTCGTGAGTCTATTTGGTAAATTAGTTCATGTGTGCTCCTTTCAAAATTTTCCAGTTGTATGTACTATTCCATCTCAGACAACTCTTATGTTGGAAAAAAATCTGATAAATGAATTTTAACTGAGATGCTAATGGCTTGTAGTCTAAGTTATCATCATACTGGAAATTTTTACATTAATAGAAATAAAATTTTACACTCTTAGAAATAAAAGCTTTAACTTACTATTATGAATCACTGGAGTATCAAGCATTGCATGAGTTTCATCTCCAAATCTGAATACTCTGCCCTGATTTGTTCAAATTAAAATACTCTGACATTCATCAACTCCACAAATCAAACACTGTTCTAAGTCACATGCATCCAGAAACAAATCATTTAGTAGACTCCTGTTTTTTATCTAATTATTTGTGATATAGAATAAATGATAACAAAAGCAAAATGAAAAATTTATATAAAACAATTACCATCAGAATTATGGTAATCATGGGAAAATGACTCAAGCTGTATTTTTTCAAAGGCCTGAATCATATTTTGCTTTTTATTTTTCCTTTTCACAAGAAAACTCAGAAGTATAATAAAGTAATTTTTAAAGAAATAATATATTCACATCCTTAACTAAGCATATACTCAAACATCTCACCTGGGTATAACCACAGCAGGTCATGAGATTTCATTCTTTAAGCAGCCACATCCCAGACCAGCAGTAAGCAGGTAGTCTGTAATTCTTGCAACTGCTGTTAAGAAAAAAAAAAAAAATTAATAAATAAACTCAAAAAGAAACTAAAGGAGGAAACAGTTTCTTTTGATTTATTGAGCAGTCTTCCAAGTGCCATTCAGATTAGAATTTGTATTAGCAGGGGTTTTAAATCACCCAAGGCCAAGGGTTATCTGGAAATCTCATTCTAGAATAAGGCAAAGAGAAGCTCTCTAATTTTACAACTGGAATATACAAACTCTGGCCATCATACCTGGGTCAGGATTCTGGAAGGTGAGCCCATGGGTGAGGGAGGTGGGTTTGAGGCCTCAAAATAACAACTTATAGGAGACCAAGATAACTTTCTAGCAAAATCAGAATTTTAAAAGTCTAAATCAAGCATCAGATTAAAGGCTTGGTCACAGAGGTGAAAACTGTACAAGACGTTGGGATGGCCTTCCAACCAGTAAGATGGGAGCCGGCCAGACATGTTGGGGGAAAACCTGAGGCCCCCTGACCTGCCTCATCATAATGTCAACTACTTGACTGTATGGGGTGAAGAAAGCAAGGACAGAGCAGATATAAACAGAGGAAACGCTTCCGAGCAGAAGTTGTGCAGCGTGCACTTTTAAGAAAAAAGTGTTTCTGAATTAAGATATGGAGTAGGCACTAGTGGGCGAAGGTTAGGATGCCCCAAGAGATAAGAGTGAATGCTAAATTCCTCTCAACTTTGCTCAACAGATTTCAGTTCCCAAAGTGCCAAATTATTTTGTTTCACTAAACTTAATCCCAAACGCAAAGCTTCAGTTCATTAAAATAGCAACACCTAACGTTCTCTGCAGCTAATTCAGTTGGTTTCAAAACTTCAGCAGAGCCCTTTTAATAGTTTCAAGCAAATTACACATCAAAACTGCTATTGGGGCTGCCTAGCAACAAAGCTAATTGCATAACATAAACTCACTGCAAGTTCTTAGTAAAACAGATTTTTATTCAAATATAAAAGTTTTTCTCCACAGAAATATTTTTAAAGGTATAATGTGGAAATAACATATAAAATATTCCTTTAGACTATCATATATATGAAAAACATATGAAAAACTTATATATGTACAAAATCAGTGTACCTCTGGAAACTGCATATTTATCACAACTAATGCATTAATAAATCTGTTTATTTTCTTCCACCCTCTGAGTCAAAGTGTTAGTTGCTCAGTCATGTCTAACTCTTCAGCCCCATGAACTGTAGCCTTCCAGTCTCCTCTGTCCATGGAATTCTCCAGGCAAGAATACTGGAGCCAGTTGTCATTCCCTTCTCCAGGGGATCTTCCCAACCTAGGGATTGAATCCGAGTCTCCTGTACCGTAGGCAGATTCTTTACCAACTGAGCTACCATGGAAGCCTCAACCACCCCCTGCATGTTGTAATATGTTCCCTCATTTATAAACTAGAGATAATTTCTTCTGAAACCATGAAGATGTCTTTATGTCATCATCCATGGAAGTAACTGTCCTGCTGGTTAGCACTACCATCCTATTCATGGCACTGAGTTTGATAGAAAGCCTTAAAATTAGCCATGCCAGACTTTCCTCTGTCTGACTTGTTCTTATAGGGATGAAGAATATAGTCTGAGTTATTTTGGAAAAGCATTTGTTTACATGCTAAAAAGATCTACAACAGAAATCAAGAAGAATATTCATAGCCAATGTCACTGGACTATTTTTTACACAAGAACTAGGTAAATCCTACAATCTCATTAATCTTACAATCACTAATATTAATAGACAATCCTGTGGTAGTGATTATACCTCCATAAATATCAAATATATTTTAATGGCATGTTCATCATGAAAACATTAAAATAAAAACCAAAATTTTACTATAGATTTCTATAGGAATGGTTCAACTGTGACTAGTTCTTATAGGGAAACTTTAAGGACTAGGCATTTTTCCCTCTAATCTACAATCATCCCTCCAGTCCACAAGTTTTTGAAATTTGATGATAAATGACTAATGCCCTATTAAGTTACTGTGCTGAACATTCATTAGTGTTCAATAAATACTGATTATAGTTCTTTTCCTCCTCAGCATATATCAATATCTAGCATTTTTATTTCATTTCTTATCATTCCCTTGAAAAATAATGATTGCAAATTAATTTATTTTATTCCACAGAGCTTCAAATACTTAAAAACCACTTTACTAGAAAATCTGATTTTTTTTAAAGCAAGCTTTAGAATGTAATATATTGGTTTTCCTGTATACTTCATAATAACCTGTGGATTTGTTCATTCTGCCTATAATCATTTAATTATTTGTTTAAGCCAGTATGAAAGCTGCTCACTATGGTGTTTTAATTTATTGCCTCAATCTGTACTAAAGATTTACAAGATAACCTCATCCTTTCAATCTGTCATGACTGATAAAAGCTTTAAATAATCTATTAGAGAAAAGCAATGCCACACACCTGAGTAATGTTTCACATTTTAGAGCCAATTTTGATATGCAGAATTCAGAAGACAAGGTGTTAATCATCCCTGTGACATTTCGGAAATCCCCAGTGGCTGACAACGTTTGGTGCTTAGTAAAGTGAACAAGGCATTACTAAGACAATCATCAAAAAACTGCCTCGACCGTGAAGGACCAATCTGATCAAGAACAGATACACCACTTCTGGTGAAAATTCTAAGGAACCATTTTCAACCGTAATAGTGGGGGTAATAACTGGGCTTAGGGAGAAAATTGGAACTGGCTTAATATTTCAGAGCCATACCATTCAGTAGTGCTTAGAGAAACACAGCTACAGCATTCAAAAGCTATAGAATTGAAAACTGAAAGGACAAAAGTGTCTCTACCATTCTCTAAAGTTGAAACTAAACAAAATATGAAACACAAAGTCAAAACAGATATAAGCCTGCACAAATGGGACAAAAAATTGACTTTGTTAATTCCTTGAAGAATAATGAGAAAGGAGATCTTTGTAATCAAGAGAGAATTATTTTGTTTTCTGTTTGTTTTTGGTCATTGACATGTTTTTTCCTGCAAACACTGCGGTGTTTCTTCCTGTTATGTTTCTTCCTAGGTGCATATGATTTAAGGACACTGAAGTGAGAGGAAGCAGGGTATTATAACAGTTATTATAACAGTTACCCTAGAGAGGGCTCTAGGGTAAGAGCCTTCTTATTCTAGATTTGGGTTTAAAACCTGGTTCCATCATTTCTTTCCATAAGATTTTTGGGCAAGTGTATGCTTAAGATCTTCTTCTGTAGAATAAAAATAAATAACAGCAGTGTACCATAATCTTGCTATGAAAATTGAGAGAAAGTACATAAAAATTTTTAACATGGTAGCTGCTCCATCACTGATGCTCAGAAAAAAATGGTAGCTATTATAATTAATAGCACTTTGAACATGTACATGCTCAACAGAGACTGATTGGATGGATAGATGGATGCATTGCTGAAATAAGAGAGTTGCAGACAGTAGGCAAACAGCTCAGTAGGTATAGACATAAACACCTTGTTTACCAGCATTTAACTGTCTGGAAAGACTGAATACCAGAAATGCTGAACTAGAAAATCACCAGTTCAGCAAATCAATGCAAGAGAACTGGGATAACCAAGCAGGTCAATCCTTTCAGTTCTGGGTTATTCGTTAAAACTTTCAATTCACACACTGTTTTGAAATGTCATTTCATAGAAATCCCTCCACTCCTAGGAGTTTCCTCTTAGCCTCTTAATGTTGGAAATTTCAAATCTAAAAATCTATGAGACTGATAATGATATATGTCTCATGTTCATCACAAAGCACTGACAGGTAGGTATTATCATCTCTATTTCTTAAGAAATTTAGAGTCATAAGCTTTTGATAACTTGTCCCAACCCCATATCTACCAAATGGTAGAGCCAGGACTCAAACCTGGGTTTTAAATTGCATTTTAGTGCAATTGTATTCAATACCTACTATGTGTGTGGTGCTGTTTAGATACTATGGATACAAAGGTAAACAATATGCCACAACTCCCCTCAAATGGTTTATGAGTTAATATTTTAAAAAAAGAGAAACACACTCAAAACCACATTAAGTAGCTTATGAAAACTGTGCATTCTGGGTCCCACCCAGACTTCTGATTCAGCAAGAATGGGATACAGGCCAGGAGTCTGCACTTGTAAGAGGTCTTCCTGGGGTCATTCTCTCAGACCACACTTTGTTGTTGTTCAGTCACCAAGTCATGTCTGACTCTTCATGCTCCCATGGACTGCAGCAAGCACTCCCTGTCCCTCACCACCTCCTGGAGTTTGCCCAAGTTCACAGTTCGAAAGCATCACTTCTTTGGCGCTCTGCCTTCTTTATGGTCCAGCTCTCACAACAGTATGTGACTACTGGAAAAACCATAGCCTTAACTATATGGACCTAGAGACCAAACCTAGAGAAAGTTTATAATAGAGACAAGTCTAGGAACAGAAAGGGACACTTCCTGGGATGATGGCTCCTGAACTGAGGGTTGAAGGACCAGTGGAAGTTACCTAAACACAGAATAGGGAAGAAGAGTGAAGCATTTAGACAGAAAAACAGAATTGACCAAGGTTTTGAGAGATGAAACTCAACACTGGTAAAATACAGCAGTTAAAGTAAGTGAAGCCGCTCAGTCATGTTTGATTCTTTGTGACCCCATGGACTGTAGCCCACCAGGCTCCTCCGTCCATGGGATTCTCCAGGCAAGAATACTGGAGTGGGATTGCCATTTCCCTCTCCAGGGGATCTTCTCGACCCAGGGATCAAACAGTATGCAGACTTACACACTGCAAGAAGACTCTTCACCGTCTGTCTAAGCCACCAAGGAATCTCCATGGCAGTTAAGTGTAACTAAATTAAAAGCAAGTAAAGGGGAAAGGATTTAGAGAAAATAAATACAAATCCCTAGGGATCAAGGTCCCATGGGAGCAAGATCCAGAGTTAGAGAATGTGCAGAAGGCCAGGGCCGCCCCAGGTGGATCTGAAGCAAATGAGCAAGAGATAAGTTGCTTCCTCCCAAACTTCTCTGAATCTCAGATTGTGCTATGGTGAAAGTTGTACTAGTTATTCCTGAAAAATAATATTTCGCTTGGAATGACCTGTTTCAGTTAAAATCTGTCTCTAAGGAGGATCTGAGCCAAGTTAGTAGCAGGTTTCTACATACAAAACACATATTTCAAGATAAAACAGTGAATCTTCAAATTACACTTAAGTCAATACAAGTTACAAAGCTAATTAAAGTGCAGTAAAGGCGAGACTCAGTAGCTCTTAATCTTCTGTGCTTTGCTTTACCGAATTTGAAGTCTTTCCTCTCAGGTATGCAGAGCAGATGTAAAATCGTTATGCCAGGCCTTGTCCTACTTAGAGGCCTCCTACACCTAAACCATTTCAATATTCTCTGGGTTCTGTGTAGTAAGAGTTGGCCTTTTAGACTGAGTCTTCTCCATTTCAGCCATGGGGAACGACATTTGTTCTCCACAGTCTTTGGTTTGAAGAAAGTGGGTATAATAGGATGAACATAACCAGATGGATCAGAAAAATTACACAAAAACATGCAAGCTTATAATGGGGCATAGTTATTGATCGTTGGAGAAAGACATCTGTCCGACCTAGAAAGTCAAAGAGAGAGAGTGGCTCAATTCCAGCAATCTGGGAGACAAAGAAGGAGCACATTTCATCTGCAGCCAAAGTTAGATTGCTCTGTCAGCCACGAGGGTGTTTCCATTATGCCCCACTCGTGCAGGAAAGGGCTAGGATAGGAGAAGCCAGGAAGCAGAAGAAATCACTTCACGGCTAGTTGTTCCTATTTCTCACGGTATTTCCCAGAGGGACATCACTGGCTTTTACTTTTTCCTGGACAATTCTTTCATTTGGAAGCTTTTCTCATTTACTCAAACATACTTGTTATCCCTGGCCCCTGCATACTAAATGCCAAAAGTGACCCCAAAACTCTCCCTAGTGAGGATGAAATTCCCTTAGGGAGAACCACTGAGTAGATCTTTGAACCCTTGGAGAGGATCTTTGAGGTCATCAAGGTTCCACATTTCTATTTTGTAGATAAAGGAAGTGAACTCCATTCCAGATTTTATTAAGTAGGGACAAGCCTAGAACCTGATTTTCATGACTCTCAGGTAAACACTTATCCCCTATATCTTGGTGCTGCCAGATTTTGAAATGATTCCCTACCTTCCCACTGACACCTCTTATTTACACAATCTAAAACCTCTCTCTTGACCACAAGGAAAATTCAGATTTCTGACAACTTCTCTCTGTGGCAACATGTGTTGGCCTACTTTCTTTCTTGAACTTAAAGTACTGAACTAGAACTGAGCTAGAACTGAAGCCGATAGGCAAAAACTAGGCTTAGAGCTATGGGAAAACCCAGACATCTTCAGATGGAAAGTGTAGGCAAGATTAACGGATCTTATCCTCATGAAATTTAAGAGTAAGGATAAAAAAAGAACTGAAAAGCTTCCCAAGAAAAAGGTGAAAAACAAATTTCTTTAAAGAAATAATAATCAGATTTACACCATAATTTTCATCAGAAACACTGGATCCTAATAATAATAGCCAGTAAGCATTGCTATCAAGTAGGTAAAGAAACAAAATCTTCAAATTGAAGGGAGGAGGGTGGCAGTGTTAATTTTTGAAACTAGAATTCTGTATCACTCAAAACACGAGATAAAATGCATGCATATATGAATATATATTCAGGCATATATGCAATAAAATGTTTATCTGACATACAAAACAATTACCTCAGTTTTTCCCACTAAAAAAGTGAGAAGTCTAAGAAAGACATTCAGTTCAGTTCAGTGGCTCAGTTGTGTCCCACTCTTTATGACCCCATGGGCTGCAGAATGCCAGGCTTCCCTGTTCATCACCAACTCCCAGAGTTTACTCAAACTCATGTTCATTGAGTCAGTGATGCCATCCAACCATCTCACCCTCTGTCATTCCCTTCTCCTCCTTCTGCCTTCAATCTTTCCCAGCATTAGGGTCTTTTCCAATGAGTCAGTTCTTCACATCAGGTGGCCAAAGTACTGGAGTTTGAACTTCAGCATTAGTCCTTTCAATGAATATTCAGGACTGATTTCCTTTAGGATGGACTGGTTGGATCTCCTTGCAGTCCAAGGGACTCTCAAGAGTCTTCTCCAACACTGCAAAAGCATCAATTCTTTGGCGCTCAGCTTTCTTTCTAGTCTAACTCTCACATCCATACATGACAACTGGAAAAACCATAGCTTTGACTAGACGGACCTTTGTTGGCAAAGTAAGGTCTCTGCTTTTGAAGATGCTATCTAGATTGGTCATAACTTTCCTTCCATGGTGCAAGAGTCTTTTAATTGTATGGCTGCAGCCACCATCTGCAGTGATTTTGGAAACCAAAAGAATAAAGTCTGTCACTGTTTCCATTTCTATTTGCCATGAAGTGATAGGACCAGATGCCATGATCTTAGTTTTCTGAATGTTGAGTTTTAAGCTAACTTTTTCACTCTCCTCTTTCACTTTCATTAAGAGGCTTTTTAGTTCTTCTTTGCTTCCTGCCATAAGGGTGGTGTCATCTGCATATCTGAGGTTATTGATATTTCTCCCAGCAATCCTGATTCCAGCTTGTGATTCATCCAGCCCAGTGTTTCTCATGATGTACTCTGCATATAAGTTAAAAAGCAGGGTGACAATATACAGACTTGATGTGCTCCTTTCCCCATTTAGAACCAGTCTGTTGTTCCATGTCCAGTTCTAACTGTTGCTTCCTGACCTGCATACAGATTTCTCAAGAGGCAGGTCAGGTGCTCTAGTATTTCCATCAACAAAAGAGTCTGAAATGCAGTACTTAGATGCAATCTCAAAAACGACAGAATGATCTCTGTTCATTTCCAAAGCAAACCATTCAGTATTACAGTAATCCAAGTTTATGCCCCATCCAGTAATGCTGAAGAAACTGAAGTTAAATGGTTCTATGAAGACCTACAAGACCTTCTAGAAGTAACACTCAAAAAAGATGTCCTTCTCATTATAGGGAAAGTGAAAGTGAAATCACTGAGTCATGTCCGACTCTTTGCAACCCAATGGACTGTAGCCCACCAGGCTCCTCCATCCATGGGATTTTCCAGGCAAGAGTACTGGATTGGGTTGCCATTTCCTTCTCCATCATTATAGGGAACTGGAATGCAAAAGTAGGAAATCAAGAAATACCCGGAGTAACAGGCAAATTTGGCCTTGGACTACAGAATGAAGCAGGGCAAAGGCTAATAGAATTTTGCCAAGAGAATGCACTGGTCATAGCAAACACCCTCTTCCAAACACAGAAGAGAAGACTCTACACGTGGACATCACCAGATGGTCAATACAAAAATCAGACTGATTATATTCTTTGCAGCCAAAGATGGAGAAGCTCTATACAGTCAGCAAAAACATGACAGGGAGCTGACTGTGGCTCAGATCATGGACTCCTTATTGCCAAAGTCAGAATTAAAGTGAAGAAAGTAGGGGAAACCACTAGACCATTCAGGTATGACCTAAATCAAATCCCTTATGACTATATAGCAGAAGTGACAAATAGATTCACGGGATTAGATCTGACAGACAGAGTGCCTGAAGAACTATGAAGAGAGGTTCGTGACATGGTAGAGGAGGCAGGAATCAAGACCATCCCCAAGAAAAAGAAAAGCAAAAAGGCAAAAGTGTTTTCTGAGGAGGCCTTACAAATAGCTCTGAAAAGAAGAAAAGTGAAAGGCAAAGTAGAAAGGAAAGATATACCCATTTGAATGCACAGTTCCAAAGAATAGCAAGGAGAGATAAGAAAGCCTTCCTCATGCTATGCTATGCTAAGTCACTTCAGTCGTGTCCGACTCTGTGCGACCCCATAGATGGCAGCCCATCAGGCTCCCCCGTCCCTGGGATTCTCCAGGCAAGAACACTGGAGTGGGTTGCCATTTCCTTCTCTAATGCATGAAAGTGAAAAGTGAAAGTGAAGTCACTCAGTCATGTCTGACTCTCAGCAGCCCATGGACCGCAGCCTAGCAGATTCCTCCGTCCATGGGATTTTCCAGGTAAGAGTACTGGAGTGGGGTGCCATTGCCTTCTCGGAGCCTTCCTCATAAATCAATGCAAAGAAATAGAGGAAAACAATAGAATGGGAAAGACTAGAGATCTCGTCAAGAAAATTAGAGATACCAAGGGAATATTTCATGCAAACATGAGCACAATAAAGGACAGAAATGGTATGGACCTAACAGAAGCAGAAGATATTAAGAAGATGTGGCAAGAATACACAGAAGAACTATACAAAAAAAGATCATCAAGGCCCAGAGAAGCACGATGGTGTGATCACTCACCTAGAGCCAGACATCCTGGAATGTGAAGTCAAGTGGGCCTTCGGAAGCATGACTACGAACAAAGTTAGAAGAGCTGATAGAATTCCAGTTGAGCTATTTCCAATGCTAGAAGATGCTGCTGTGAAAGTGCTGCACTCAATATGCCAGCAAATTTGGAAAACTCAGCAGTGGCCACAGGACTGGAAAAGGTCAGTTTTCATTCCAATCCCAAAGAAAGGCAATGCCAAAGAATGCTCAAACTATGGCAAAATTGCACATATATCACACGCTAGCAAAGTAATGCTCAAAATTCTCCGAGCCAGGATTCAATAGGACGTGAACTGTGAACTTCCAGATGTTCAAGCCAGATTTTGAAAAGGCAGAGGAACCAGAGATCAAATTGCCAACATCCGTTGGATCATCACAAAAGCAAGAGAGTTCCAGAAGAACATCTACTTCTGCTTTATTGACTACATCAAAGCCTTTGACTGTGTGGATCACAACAAACTGGAAAAGAAAGACATTATTTTTTTAATATAACGAAACTAACTCAATTTAAAATACTGTAATTCCTGGTGTGCCAGTTGCAGCACACACAGAATCCACTAGCCATGTGCATGAAAGATGTTAGAGAGCTCAGTGCAGGGAGACCACACCTGGGTGAGCAGACGGGGTTACCTCTGGGTTTGGTCATTCACAAATGGCGCCCCAGTCCACCTCTAAAGCAGGTTGTGCATACAGTCACAGAGATGCACGTGAGGTTTAATTCTTGAAATTTTTGATGGTTTGAACTTCATTCCCAGAAAACTTAAATGACAGTGGCCTAAATAATATAGGGATTAACTCTTTCCTCATAAAATAAGAACCCAACATGAATGGAACTTATGGTCATTGAATTAAGTGAAATAAATCAGAGAAAGATGAGTACTGTAAGATCTCACTTGCATATGGAATCTAAAAAAGTCAAACACTAGAGACAGGTACTAGAAATGGGGGAAATTTTGGTTACAAGATGAGTAAATTCTGGGGTCTAATGTACAGCATGATGAGTATAGTTTACAATACTGTTTTATATGCTTGAAAGTTGCTAAGAGAGTAGATCTCAAATGTTCTCACTACAAAAAAAAGGTCATCATGTGGTTTTGACTGAAGCGTTAACTAATGGTACTATGGTAACCATTTCACAGTATATATGCATCAAATCAACATATTTTACACCTTAAATTCATAATTTTATATGTCAATTATATCTCAGTAAAGCTGGGGTCAGGGGTAGGCGGAGGGAGAACATTCAAGCCCAAGGAATGACATAAGCAACAGGAGTCAGGTAAGCAGACTCAACAAAGAGTAGAAATCAGAACAGCAGTTCTCAGCCTGTGGGCCCAGGACCTGGGGCTAAGCAGCTCTTACAAGAGGGCTGTAAGTCAAGGTATCAGACTCCTGGCAGACAGACTGAATAGTACCCTTACACATAAATACTACTACTGCCATTCAAATGTATTAGGTTCCATTGTGATTAGATAAATTCGTATGAACTTCAAAGAACCAGTAAATTCATTTTCAGTATCTAAACTTACATTTTCTCAATTAGTAAGTATTAAAATACAAATTCTCCATTTCAAGAAGTGTATAGAGTTCGTTTTTTTTTTATGGTTAAAGTGAGAATTTCATACTTTAAATGTTTGGCACTATTGTGTTAATAAATATTGGAGGTTTCATTCTCTGACAATGGAGTTTTAAACAAAAGGATGGGAGAGGCAGTGTATATGAAGCAGCCCAGCCACCATAGACAGTTGAAGACATTTTTTTCTAATATTTGGATTAAAGAGAAAATCAAATACAACATTTTGTAAAAATGTATTAAAAGGTTACATATTAAAACCTATAAACTTTGAAGTTTTTTCCAGGAAATACAAAGTATTACAGTTGATGTAAAAAGAAGGGGACGACAGAGGATGAGATGGTTGGATGGCATCGCTGACTCAATGGACATGAGTTTGACTAAGCTCTAGGAGATGGTGATGGACAGGGAAGCCAGGTGTGCTGCCATCCGTGGGGTCGCAAAGAACTGGACATGACTTCGCGACTGAACAACAACAACAATGTGGTCTTTAAGTATAGACAACACTGGAAAAGTTGATAAGTAGTTGTATGCTAGAAGGAATCTCTCTCAAAGAATAGATAATTATTGTCATATTTAAACTATTCCAGAAAATTGGAAAATATTTTTTCCAAGACTAACATAAGCCAGATACCCAAACTGAACAAGAACAAAGTAAAGAATAATCTAATTATGACTGAAGAATACAGGATAAATATACAGTACTCTAAGCATTAATATATTAAATTCAGCCTATTATTAAATATTAATTCACAACGATTAAGTAGGGCTTATTTCAGGATGTTTTAGTATTAGGAAAATCTACATGAACAGATTAAAGGAGAAAAACTCATAGATCATTTTGAAATATGACAAAAAACATTTAGTAAATTTCACCTCACTTTCATGATGGAGGAATTATATCTTACTACTAATTGATTAGGGAAATACACGATAAGATACCATAAATGAATTAAATAACACTTTCAAGTGAATTTGACTTTCCTTAATTATAGTAGCTAATGTGATAATGGTGACTGGCAGAAGCATTCAGGAAACTACACAGTGAAACATTAGAAAGGTTGCTATTAGTTTCTAGAGTAAAATAAGATGTTGTATTATTTCAAAGTTGTGCTGCAGTAAAAAAAAAAAAAAAAAAAAATCCCCAATCTCAGTTCCTTACAACTATTTAGGTCTACTTTTCACACTTCATGACAATTCCTTGTCAATTCTGACTTTGTCCTACATGGTATATTTGACTTCAAAACTCCACCTCTTTGTTATCTGTCAGAGAGATATTCCACACATGCACAAAGATATTTGTATAAATATGTTCACTGAAAACCCAAAACCCATCACTAGCAGAATAGTTTTCAAAATTATGGTAAATCCCTACTATGAATCAAGAAAACTTATCTTCAGGAAGCAAGAGTTAGAACTGGACATGGAACAACAGACTGGTTCCAAATAGGAAAAGGAGTACGTCAAGGCTGTATATTGTCACCCTGATTATTTAACTTTATGCAGAGTACATCATCAGAAACGCTGGGCTGGAAGAAGCACAAGCTGGAATCAAGATTGCCGGGAGAAGTATCAATCACCTCAGATATGCAGATGACACCACCCTTATGGCAGAAAGTGAAGAGGAACTAAAAAGCCTCTTGATGAAGGTGAAAGAGGAGAGTGAAAAAGCTGGCTTAACACTCAACATTCAGGAAATGAAGATCATGGCATCCGGTCCCATCACTTAATGGGAAATAGATGGGGAAACAGTGGAAACAGTGTCAGACTTTATTTTTGGGCTCCAAAATCACTGCAGATGGTAACTGCAGCCATGAAATTAAAAGACGCTTACTCCTTGGAAGGAAAGTTATGACCAACCTAGATAGCATATTGAAAAGCAGAGACATTACTTTGCCAACAAAGGTCCGTCTAGTCAAGGCTATGGTTTTTCCTGTGGTCATGTATGGATGTGAGAGTTGGACTGTGAAGAAAGCTGAGCGCCGAAGAATTGATGCTTTTGAACTGTGGTGTTGGAGAAGATTCTTGAGAGTCCTTTGGACTGCAAGGAGATCCAATCAGTCCATTCTGAAGGAGATCAGACCTGGGATTTCTTTGGAAGGAATGATGCTAAAGCTGAAACTCCAGTACTTTAGCCACCTCATGCGAAGAGTTGACTCATTGGAAAAGACCCTGATGCTTGGAGGGATTGGGGGCAGGAGGAGAAGGGGACGACAGAGGATGAGATGGCTGGATGGCATCACTGACTCAATGGACGTGAGTCTGAGTGAACTCCGGGAGTTGGTGATGGACAGGGAGGCCTGGCGTGCTGAGATTCATGGGGTCGCAAAGAGTCGGACACGACTGAGCGACTGATCTGATCTGATCTGATATTTCCTTCTTCTTAATTTCAAATATATTTCAAGTATACTACTGTATACTCACTATGATGGCTTTATCAAGTTCTTATGTTTCCGGGACATTGTATTTTGGGGTTTTATTTTTATTTGTGGGGTTTTTTTTTTTGGTTTATTATTTGTCATACAAAAGTTTAAAACAAAGATAATACCTTTGTAGCTTATATTCTTTATTATTATATTATAACCCTCTATACCCCAATAATTCCTTGAGATTTGGATTCCACATTCTAGAAAATTGTAGTATCATTCCTGTTTTCATTTTGTTTGCATTTACTGAGTGTGTTTTGCCTCTTGTTTTCTTTGTACTCTTTTTTAGTTATTGTGGTATGTTTCTCCCAGATCTTACAGAGCCTTGACTTTAAAAGTATAACTAAAACCAGAAAGTTCATGGATTCAATGAAACTCTGAAACAATGAAATATGGTTCAAACAAATTCTTTGAAAAGCTACATGCTTAGCCGGCCATAATGTCTTATTGGACAGATAAGGTAAGCGTCAGTGAAATTTTACATACTTGTTCTCTTTAAATTTAAAGTAAACCCATTATTTAATTTATACTTTAAATTTAAAGTATATCCATTATTTAACTTGCCATTTTAAAGTTGAATGTATGTGTCAGCCTGTTTTCTAAGGAAGGAAAATAGCTTTCCTAATATGTAAGGATTTCTTTTAAGAGTTCTCAGAATTGTTGATTTGTAAAGTTGACACAAGACTGCTTTCTATAGGAAACTGTTTAAACTGTTTGTGGTATAAGATTGTGTGTGTTCCATGATGTGGTAAACCACAGCTGTCATAGGAGATTAACTTTAACTACCAATTATATCTCACCATGATCTCAACAACTAGAACTAATTAATTCTACTTCTTTAAGGGACTGTGCAGGTTTCCTGAACACAAAACATAAAAATATTTTCTTCATATATAAACTACCTTTAATAAAATACAAGTGACTGTAACAGATTAAAAGATAAGAAAAAAAAATCTCAATTTGCCATGTCAGTAAGACTAGTATGATTGAACAAAAATGTAACATGTTTATCTTATGGCTTATTTTCAGAGAAACTGCAAAAGATGAAGACTGACAATCACGAAAAAAAATTCCACAGATAGATCTAAACCTCTTTCACCTTGAGACACACATCTGCTGCCAGGAAAACTGAGCTGGAAGAAGTTCAAAAACTGTCTACCATACTTAGCAAAAATCTTTATCCCCAAAGAGACTGAGGACTTGTTACTCTGAGTATGTCTCCAAGAGCAAGATAAAATGGTGAGCTAAGTCTCTCTGATAGTCCAAGCACCATGAAAGACATTGGAATATAGCAGTGACACGTGTAAACACTGCCCTCCTGAACTTACAGTTTAATATTGTTGTTTAATCGCTAAGTCATGTCTGACTTTTTTGCGACCCTATGGACTGAAGACTGCCAGGCTCCTCTATTCATGGGCTTCTCCACGCAAGAATACTAGAGTGGGAAGCCATTTCCTTCTCCAGGGGATCTTCCCGACCCAGTGATCGAATCCGCATCTCCTGCATTTTCAGGCAGATTCTTTACCACTGAGCTACCAAGGAAGCCTTACAGATTAATATATTAATACTTGCCTGTTACTCTGCTCTTGCTGCCCAATTTGGTACCATTAGCCACACATAGATATTTAAAGTTAAATTTAATAAAAGTTTAAAATCAGTCATGCTAGCCATATTTCAAGTGCTAATGTACAACATGATGACTATAGTTAACACTAATATATATTTAAAAGTTGTTGACAGAGTAGATCCTAAGAGTTCTCATTACAAAAGAAAGAGATTTTTTTTCTTTTTTTTTTGTTTTCTGTTTTTGTATCTATATGAGATGATGGATGTAACTAAACTTATTTGGGTAACTATTTCACAGTATATACCTTAAACTTACTTACATAGCACTGTGTGTCAATTATATCTCAATAAAACTAGAGAAAAACAAATTTAGGACTTAACTGGAGGTAAGCCCTATCTATGAGGTAAAAAGAAAGGAAAGGGAAAAATCTATCTATGAGGTATGAGCTAAAAAGAAAGGAATGGGAAAATCCATTTCTTTGCTATCTCTTTGTAAATTCTAAGACATTTAATACTGAAACAGGTCATGTAACTCCTGTTCAGCATCACCATCCCATGGTTATGGAGGAGGCCACATTACATCTATACCCTTGCTAGAGCTATGAAAGAATTTCAGTATATTTAAGAGTACAATACCTTGCATACAAGAATTGCATAATAAATATTTGGACAGTCCCTGAGAGGTGCCTATATCCCTGAATTAGTGCAAGCTTCCAGTAATCTTTTTCTTTCTGAGCCTAGGTGATCTCACAAGCCAGCATTTTACTCTACAAGCATCTGTCCATCTAAGACCACAGCTGCTCTTCATCTTTTTTTTATTACTACATCAGGTCATCAAAAATGAGCACAAGCCTTCTCTCCTCTGTGTTACACTTAGATAAGGTGGGAAGACCAACACAGCAGGGTTGCTGAGTCCTCTCCCCTAACCCATATGCCTTGTCACTCTGTCTGAGTCTGGTTATACAGCCAGGACTCACAGGAAAGCTCCCCTGGAAGGGCAGGGCCTTTGCCACTGCATCTTGCAACATGACCTCTACTGCTCGACTCCCATCCTCATCTCCCAGCTCCCATTCTTAGACCCACCCAATCTGTCTAACATGAATGTGGGTCAAGTTTTACTTTTCCTCAGGAGGTTTCTCACCCAGTGTAAGTCTGACATTGATTGTATCCTGTAATAGCTGCTGGTCACTTGTGATGTAGCTGTGCCTGTACAAACTTGGTCAGAGTTGTTCATGTTGTGGTCCCTTCTGTTAAGTGATATGTGTTGATCGATAACTACGATGAGTTGAATTTCCATGTAAAATATCTTTAGGAAGATCACACTATGATTCAGCTTTGACATGAAAAGCTGCTATATATGAAGGAAGGAATGGAAACAGCAATGGAACACAAGTTTGATCTTAGTAAAGCCAAACTTTGTCATTGGAAGAATGACTGAAATTCTATATTTTATTGCAAAAAACAATAATCAAGTGCTTTGTAGGAACTAAAAAAGAACACCCACAACTAAATGAATCTGTGTTACATTCTGTTACTGAGACAATGGAAAAGAACTGACAATCACACCTAAGCAACATATGTGAAGGGAGAGGAAATTGCTCAGACCATCAGATGGATGAAGGAAAATTCAAAGCAATGAGAGGTTGATGTGATTGGTTTGTGCATCCAATGGGACTAGCATTAAGGCACCAAACACTATTTTGTCTTCTAATTTTGAACAGGAACTACTTAACTTTCAATAAAATGATTTAATTGATAAAAACATGAAATTGAATTTAGACAAGTATAGAAAACCCTAGAGAAACTCCAGTATTCTTTGACATGCTTAGAAATTATATTATGAATATAATGAAATCAAGAAATCAAAATCATGAGTTTGAGTAACAAAGAGTGGTTTATTACTGTGTTGTTATGCTAAATTGCCAATGGCCAAAAGTTTGGTTCCATACTTAAGAGTGTAAAGCAAAATAAAATCTAGAGTAAGAAATCACCCCCTAAATAAACATCACTTCCCCCCAAATAATTATTTGTGACACCTGAGTGATTAAATTCCATCAAAGAAGCCCCAAAGAACCTAAGTAACCCATCAAGCATGTTAGTTCTGGATGCTTTTGAGATGTGTCTAGACAGTTCTAGCAAGAACAACAAAATGATAGCACTAAAACTGTTGGTGGATTGGAGAAAAATTCCAGAGAAAACAACGGAGCATTCTTTCAAGAACTGTTGCATCATCAAGGTTTCTGACATATGCATTTATGGATGTGAGTCAAAAGTCATTTAGAAGAATCAGACCATGAATGGGAAGTATTTCAGGAATGCTTTAACCAAGCAGTTTCATTTATATTTCCTTTCTAAAAGGAACAAGTGATAAATCATTTTTTAAACTATGCTAAATAAGTCTAAAAGAGCTCTTCAATATACAAAATGTTGTTTAATTGGAAAGAGGCACTGTGCCATGGTTTAATTTGAATTATTTTCTCTAAGTAGTATATAGGAGAAGGCAATGGCACCCCACTCCAGTACTCCTGCCTGGAAAATCCCATGGATGGAGGAGCCTGGTAGGCTGCAGGCCACGGGGTCGCTAAGAGTCGGACACAACTGGGCGACTTCACTTTCACTTTTCACTTTCATGCATTGGAGGAGGAAATGGCAACCCACTCCCGTGTTCTTGCCTGGAGAATCCCAGGGACGGTGGGGCCTGGTGGGCTGCCGTCTATGGGGTCGCACAGAGTCGGACATGACTGAAGTGACTTAGCAGCAGTAGTAGCCAGTACTCTTGCCTGGAAAATCCTATGGGCGGAGGAGCCTGGTGGGCTACAGTCCACGGGGTCGCTAAGAGTCGGACACGACTGAGCAACTTCACTTTCACTTTTCACTTTCATGCATTGGAGAAGGAAATGGCAACCCACTCCAATGTTGTTGCCTGGAGAATCCCAGGGACGGGGGAGCCTGGTGGGCTGCCGTCTGTGGGGTCACACAGAGTCGGACACAACTGAAGCGACTTATAAGCAGCAGCAGCAAGTAGTATATAAGATAATGGTGCACCTTACAATAGGTAGCACCTTTAATTCAATTAAATGCTATACACTTTTTTGCTCATTGCTTTTCTAGATGGCTGTAACAGTTTAGACAGCCATAAGGGCATACAATAAAGATGGCCATTTTCAGTGGTGAAAATTAAACCCAAGGCTCTTAATCCTGACTTTGTTGAGACCATTGAGCTTCTCAGGGAATCTCCAGTGCATACTCTAAAGAAGGCTCATTCTCCTTCAGCACCAAAACATGATGTCTCTGTTGAGCTCTCCTTAGGAATCATGAAGAATGGAAATCTTTGATGACAGAGCAATGTAACGGCCCTTCACATATGCCACAAATACACCCAAGTGGCTGACATTTTTCCTACGTTCAACAAGCATTTTGGAGCATATTTACTATGTTCTAGATATTACAGTAGCCAGATCTCATTTGAAGGAAACTTACTTTTGAAGTGATCTTGATGTTTTTGCCCCTAATTGACCATTAGTCAAAATATTAAGCCTTGAGGTGTATAATTAGAAAAGCATGTTTTCATAGTTTTATAATCTGTGTAGTAAATATAACCATGTAAAGGCATAGCAAAATGTAGTCTTTCTGTCACTGAATGTCACGGTAGCCACAGAAGCAGCCTGCTGACAAGCCTGATAAGGCTATTTTTAGCATATCACCTTTTTAGAACATTTGTGATTGTTAATTATGACCATTTGGAGCTCACAGATGGTATATGAAATTGTAGTGTTCTGTTTTAGATAATGAGGGTGGTGATATAACAAATAAATCATTGTGAAACAAAAGGACAAAGTTGGTGCACAGCATGGTATATTGGTTATTTATTACACACAGTACCTTGCCTGTTAACGGTGATTTTTAGTTGATTTCTAGCCACTGTTCCATCTGCCACTCGGGTCTTATGTTTACACAACTTGCTACCTCTCTACTTGTAACCTCTGGTCTCTCCTTTTTTGCAGCTCCTGAGTTCCTCAGCTTACATTTCAATGCTAAAGAATTAGACACAACCCTGCCAATTGAAATGATTTTCCACAGCCTCCAACAGGCAGTTTTCCTTCAGTTAGTACATTCTTCACCCCATTCTCTATGCCTTCTGGTCATTGCCAGTTACACTCCCACCAACAATCTCTCTACATATAGTGATTATTTTCCTTCTTTCTGCCTATCAAAACTCTGCCAATCCTTCAAGATACACCTTAGATCCAAAGCTCTCTGCACAGCATGTACTGACTTCACAAATTGTCATCATTTTCTTCCTTGAATTCCAAGTGCAAACACAGTAAGTGCCACATAATTTTATATGACTTTTTCCCTGATTGTGTCTTATTCCCATGGAGGTCTTAGTTCAATCAGTTGACAAAGTTACAAACAACAGAAAGCCTAGATGCTCTTCTGTGGGTTCTTCCACCACACCAAATAAAGATACAAGTGAGACAAGGAAGAATCAGTGGTTAATAAACACCTGTTGGGTCTGTAATACAGAAATAATTTCCAACTGAATATTCAGAAAATAACATTTTCAGGTCCATTTTCTTAAAGTAGAAGAAGCTGAATCTAACAGCTGGTGTAGAATGTTGACTCTGATGATGTGATAAATAATCCCTCAGAAATTTACAATTCTGTAAACTGTCAAGGACCTCTCCAAGATGTGCATCACAGGATCCTGAATTTCCAGGGCTCAAATCACTAATTTCATAGTTGGAGCTTTACAAGGCCAAGGAGACTGAGCAACAGAAGGAAGGAATCTATTTGGGGGTTACCACTAGCAATTTGTTACAATATTCAGTGCACTATTTTGTATTGATTTGGGCATTTGGCATAGTGTTTCAGTTATATATTATTCACTTAGTATTTTGATATTTCTACTGCTGAGATAAAAACCTCAGGAAAATGGCATACAAATTCATATAATGAGATATAAAAAGTTACTTGATAGAAAATTATTAGGAGGTTTGATCAGTATATTATTTACATTTGGGATACTTAAATTCAGAAAATCAAGGTTTGCTATGAGATCAGCCCTGGGATTTCTTTGGAAGGAATGATGCTAAAGCTGAAACTCCAGTACTTTAGCCACCTCATGCGAAGAGCTGACTCATTGGAAAAGACTCTGATGCCGGGAGGGATTGGGGGCAGGAGGAGAAGGGGACAACAGGATGAGATGGCTGGATGGCATCACTGACTCAATGGACGTGAGTCTCAGTGAACTCCGGGAGTTGGTGATGGGGTCGCAAAGAGTCAGACACGACTGAGCGACTGAACTGAATATACATTTTAAAGGGAGGGAGGGAGAGAGAGAGAAGATAAAGGATCCATGTTAAAGAAGACAGGAAATCCAATCAATGAGAAGGAAAATAGCTTACAAATTAACTACTGCATCCCTTTGTCACACTGTCTTGATATGTTATCTGTCTCAATGGCTCTGATTTTGATGGTAAAGAAAAGAACTGGAGCCTCATACTCTTCTTTGGGTGTCTGCATCCCTTTTGTGATAGTCTTTTATTTTGAACCTGAAGTTACAATGTGTACAAAATACTATGATGATAAAGGAGATGAAACTTCACTGGAAAGTTTAAATTGGATAGCCAAAGTGGCAAGTAAAGTCAGCATGGTTTCTGACCCAACAACTCTATTGTCCTAATGATTTCTGATACTTCAAATTAGATCAGTGTTGCAGGGACCTGACTTTCTAGAAAAGCCATTGGTAAGAGAAGGTAGGGCTATCCAAAAAAGTGCCCTTCAAACCCTCTTTTCCTTCTCTTGTTTTCTACTTTGACCTATGTTGCTCCTGTTTTTCTAAGTAGTGTGGGCATCTCAAAATAGAAAGCGTTTTTTTATGTCTGTGAACGGATCTTACAATGTCCATATTATGCTAAGCAAACTGAAAATGTAAAATGCATACTTGGTGGTTGACTACTAGTTTGAGAGAAGTTAATAAATTATATGTATAAGAAAAAGAAGAAAGAATAATCTGACTATTGTAAATCTAGTTACTTATGAATAATTCTCACCCAGAATTCATCCTAAGACACTTATTTGAAAACTCTTTGAGATTTTCCACCTCAGGGACTTTAGATAATTATGGAGATACATTAAGTTTTAAGGTAGGTAGAATTAATTGTATTTATTGTGTTAATCTCCTGCCTCTTCTTTTTTCCTCATGTTAATTCTCTAACTACTCATACACATTTTTTTTTTACTCTTTTCAACATTCATACTTTTATTCAGCCTTCAAGAGACACTAGATGAACATCTAAGCTCTGAGCCCTCTGAATGCCACCAAGGATACAAACGAATAAGGCATAACGTTTCAGGCTACCCAGGTGGTGCAGGGGTAAAGAATCCGCTTGCCAATGCAAGAGATCCAAGAGACTCAGGCTCCATCCCTGGGTTGGGAAGATCCTCTGGAATTGGAAATGGCAACTGCTTCAGTACACTTGCCTGGAAAATTCAGAGGAGCCTGATGGGCTACAGTCCACAGGGTCACAAAGAGTCAGACACAAATGACCACACAAACACAAGGTTTCTTAGTATATGAAGTAGCACATGAGAGAGTTTTTGTGCAACTGAATAAGGTTAGAACTGCTATTACAGGAAACCAATTTCATGCAGAAGCATTTGATAAGTCACGACCAACTAGAATGCTACAATTTCCCATTTTATTCTTGCTGAATATATACTATCACTCCAGTCATTCTTTAGAGGACAACAATGCATGCATGCTCAGTCTTTTTGTCATGTCTGACTCTTTTCGAATCACACAGACTATAACCCACCAGGTTCTTCTGTCCATGGAATTTTCCAGGCAAGAATACTGGAGCAGGTTGCCATTTCCTACTCCAGATGATCTTCCTGACCTAGGGATCAAATCCATCTCTTGCACCTCCTGCATTGGCAGGTAAATTCTTTACCACTGAGCCACCAGAGAAACATTTTAGAGGACAAAGGATTCTATAAATCGAACAACAGGTGTGTGAGTGTCATGTGTAATTATGTCCTATTAATAGAGGTTTCCTTTTCTATAAGATTTCTCATGATTGAGTGCTTGGTACATGGTTTGTTTTCTAATTACAATTAATCATTTCTTACTTGAAGGCATTCTGGTAACACATTTCTGCCACTATTTTTAGATCTATGACAAATCATATATTTTGTACTAACTCAGAAATGCTTTTCATTGAATAGTTGTCATCAAACACTGCTTGATAGAAGATACAAATGGTCTCATGTGATCCCACAGGTTGGCTTCACTTCAAAGAGAAGGAAATTTAAGCCCATTTTACCAACTAACCCATCGATGAGGGATGCAGGGAGGGCAATCTTAGGCCTATCGTAAAGAAGACATTTGCTATTGTTTGGAATGGACTGTGATCCCAAAATGTCTCCTTATAGAGTCATTTATTGTTGATTTTCCTTCAATAAAAGATGATCTTTCATTTCTGAACGCCTGTTAAAATGCAAACAGTACCGAGAGATCTAAATTCACACCAAAGTAAAAATAATATCAACTGACATCAACTCTTACCTGAGAAAAAATTGTGCGATTCAACTGACTTTAAGAACTAGGAAGAATTTATCCTGAAAGGAGGAAAGGACAAACATTTAGGAGATGCTGAGGACACATTTCTCTTATTTGCAATTTGCCAAGGATTGAGGCAGAATAGAAAGTTGGCAGAATTTTCACCAACGTTTTTGGTCTTAAAGTCCATCCTTCTACCTGCCAATTTCCTGACTTCCGGGGAGGGAGGCTTGCCTCTGACACCCAAGCCACGCACGTAGTCAAGCCCTTACAGGAACCACAGTTCACTCTATGTCTGCTTATGTTTAAGTCAAGTGTTCAGCGGAGTTTCTAAAGTTCAATCCATGATGCAAACTCAACTGTTCTCAGTCCAGTTATCTTTCTGATTACCCAGGAAAGAGAAACCACACCTCCTCAGATCTTTCTTGAATTCCACTAACACGTTCTGAGCTCTTCAATCTACAGAAGCACTAGAATATTTATTAAATGGGTGAATAAGTGAAAGAACAAAGAAAAAAAAGAAGGCAAAATATGGTGGAAGCAACCTGGTAAGCAAATGGTTTGGGAAGCAGACAATCTGATTAAAATATAATCACTCTCCATGACTGCTCAATGGCTATAAGCTTTAAATATCACTAAAGATTCTTCCTCTTTCAGATCCCTTCACTTGGTAGGACACAGCACAACACTAGGAATGCCTCGGAGTAGTGATGACAGTTGCATTAAAAAGTGTTGATTCTTACTCTACTTTCGCAAAATGGTTTAGGTATAACTGTAGTATGACTGCCTGGAGGCTCCTAGCCTTCCGGCTTATCTCACTGAGAAGAGGACTATGTGGTGGTGTAAGGCATTATCTGTACAGCACTTGTGCTTCATTGTGTGTGCTTTTACCAGCTTGTGAAAAGTGAAAGCATTACCATTGTGTGGTGTTCTATGGGAAAACCTCTGTTTTCACAGAATGCAGGTGTGTGGGTTTGGAACAAAGTAGTTTCTGCTGCACAAGTGGTGACTACTCCAAATGCCTTACGCTTGGATTTATCACACAAAGAACCAAGGTTACACTCTCCATAAAATAAAAAACCTTTTTTGCCAGCTAAAGTTCATTCTACGCAAGCAGAGTAAGAGGGAATTTGATAGAATCATAGCCAGAACATTCAAGCAAAACAATTACTCTTGCCTGAATTATTCAGCATAAGGTATTTCTCCCCTTAAATAAAGGCTTTACCAGAGTAATTTAAATAGCCCTATCAGAATCTCTAAGTGACAACTTATTTGATGAATAGAGATAAAAGATTTTTAAGAAAATAAGTTTAATTTTTCAATTACTAAGGAAACATATAGTTAACTAAAAATAATTAAGATGTTGAAGCTCCCTTGAAAGTGGCGGGGCAGGGGCGGGGGGGAACTAACTAAAGATACAGATCTTTCAGTATCAAGCAATACAGAATTCTTTATGGTCCTAATTTACCTGAAGAATCTTTTGCCATCACTTAGAAGATTTTCATGTAGTTAAAATCAATCTCTTACACTCCCTTGGACCATTTTGGTGATTTTTGACATCCTACATATGCAAAATCATTTACTCAAAGTGACTAGAAAAGTGGAAAAATTAGAGTTTCATGGTTTACGAATTGGAATTTATACAGCTTTGCTTTTAAAGAAAGGAAAATGTTTTCTACAGTTAAAAAATCACTCCAACAGATGGGCCTATCTCCTCTATTTTTATTTCTAGTTGGCTTACGGGTGAATTACCCTGGACATAGTTATAAATTTGAAATTATAGGAACTGCTGAGGGGTGATTTTTTTCTGGCTATAAAATACAATGAGGACACAGCTGCAGCATCTAGAAAGTGAGGGAAGCTAAAACCATAAAAATAATACTGTTTCTTCTTTGTTTTGGATGCAAGAGTAAGCTTCTCTGGTTTCCCAGTATTTATAATGATTAATCTAAGGCCACATTCCCAGAAGAGTAATTAGCCAGTCAATTACTTCAGTGTGAATCCAGCATTTCTGATTAAGTGTAACTTTACAATTAGAAGTGGCCAAACATCCAATATAGCATAGTACAGTGTATCTTTTTATATTGAGGGAGAGAGGCTACGGGAGGAGGCAGAAAATATGATAGGAATAAGTGACTGATGTAATTCTATTGAAAAGAGATATTAGGACAATTGTGAATCATCTATTGAATAGAAGTCAACACTGAAATTCTATCTATCAATCTTTTTATATATGTGCTTGTCTGGTTTTTACATGTATTTGGCCTGCTGCTGCTGCTGTATTTGGCCTACTACATGCTCAGTCTTTAACTATCTACTTCGTACTTATCTTTGGCAAATATTTTTTCATTAAGAGCTAACTCTTTTGACATTTGATATATTTTCCAACTTTCCTCACTATCTCCCAATCAACTCCTGTATATTGGTGTCAGTAGCAATGCTCTGAATAGGCATTTTCAAAACATATTAATCCTCTGATAAAATTCTTTAAGAACATATTCCCCAGTAGCCACAATATCTAGCTACAGTTCTTTCATATGAGGCTCTTCTTGGATTGGATTTTGCCTACCCTTCCAGTTTAATCTTGCTCCCTTTTTATGCCTTATGCTCCAGCGATACTAACAGAAATGGTAGTATTAGAAATATCTGTAGCAATAACAGTGACCATTTATGGAGCATCAATTACATGAGAGATAAAATATTAAATTGTTTATCTCATTTAATGTTTATAATATCACCACAGGGCAGGTATTATTATTCCCATTCTACAGTTGGAAGAAGTGGGGCTCTGAGATATTAAGTAACTTGGTCAAGTATCCACAGGCAGTAAGTAGCAGACCTAAAGTTCTTCTCTGAATCTCTTTGTTTTAACTTGAATAGGCCACAGTGCTTCATGTCCTTAGGCTTTTTCACATTTTCTTTTATCTTACTATGGTACCATTCACTGCCTTGTTCACTTTAGAAACTCCTGCCCATTTTTTAAGACTTTCTCTATGAAGATCTTCTTTGATCTGCCACCCTGGAAAAGGTAGTCTTCTTCCCTGTCTTCCATAGTTCTATCCCAGATGTATGCACATACACACCCATTACTACACTCTTCATTATGCTTTAAAATAATTTATCTACATATGGAAATATCTATCTCCTTATTAGGCTGTGATAAGCCTTCATTAATCTTGAAACAACAACAAAAAAGCACTCAATAAATTTCCACTAAATTCATAGAGAAATGAACATATTTCAGAGCAATCGATGCACTGTGTTGGTAGTTGGGCCATGGATCATCAGAAGAGTTTGTAAAGGAGAAGAGCACTCAAGCAGCTTTGTAGGCACTCTCATATGTTATTTCTGATATCTCTTGCTCTCTTCACAGGTTCGTAGCAAGTCCGACTGCAATTTTTTTGCCAGTTCTAGGTTCTTGCATTTCCTCATGCTTTTATTTAGATTTTCTAACACTAAATGGAAACAGTGACAGACATTATTTTGAGGGCTCCAAAATCACTGCAGATGGTGACTGCAGCCATGAAATTAAAAGACGCTTGCTCCTTGGAAGAAAAGTTATACCCAACCTAGATAACATGTTAAAACACAGAGACATTATTTTGCTGACAAGAGTCCATCTAGTCAAAGCTATGGTTTTTCCAGTAGTCATGTATGGATGTGAGAGTTGGACTATAAAGAAAGCTGAATGCTGAAGAAGTGATGCTTTTGAACTGTGGTGTTGGAGAAGACTCTTGAGAGCCCCTTGGACAGTCCATCCTAAAGGAAATCGGCCCTGAATATTCATTGGAAGGACTGATGCTAAAGTGGAAACTCTAATACTTTGGCCACCTGATGTGAAGAACTGACTCATTGGAAAAGACCCTGATGCTGAGAAAGATTGAAGGCGGGAGAAGGGGATGACAGAGGATGAGATGGTTGGATGGCATCACCAACTCAATGGATGTGAGTTTGAGTAAGCTCCAGGAGTTGGTGATGGACAGGGACACCTGGCATGCTGCAGTTCATAGGGCTGCAAAGAGTCAGATACGACTGAGCGACTGAACTGAACTGAACACTAAATACCTAAGAAATGTGCACCTGTTGGCTGGCTTCCCTCTCATTTTACTGTACCTGGATTAGGTGATCTCCTAAGAATCTTTTAGTCTGTCAGTAAACAAATATTTATTTTTCACCTAATATTAGCTAGGGATAGCTAGATAAACAGAAAACAGACAAAAGTCTTTGGTTTTTATGAAGCATATGGTAGTTTAGTAGTGAAAACAATAAAAATATAGAAACAAATAAAAAAGACATTCTACATACAATTCCAGGTACACTTTCCTACTTCTTTACTATACATCCTTCTCCAGGAAGAGCTATGACTACACTTGGAAAATACAAAGCAATTTAAATATTGGCTAATTCTACACAAATATATCTATACTGGTGTTTTATTATACACCATTATTAGCTTCCTGAAAAAAAAGAAAAGAAGAAATAGGGAAATAAAAAACAAATAGTAAGATAACAGCTCTGGTGGTGGTGGTTTAGTCACTAAGTCGCGTCTGACTCTTGTGACCTCGTGGATTGTAGCTTGTCAAGATCCTCTGTCCACTGGGTTTCCCAAGCAGGAATACTGGAGTGTTGCCATTTCCTTCTACAGGGGATCTTCCCAACCCAGGAATCAAACTCAGGTCTCCTGCATTGCAGGTGGATTCTTCACCAATTGAGATAACAGATCTAAACCTAATTACGTCAATAATCACATTAAATGTAAAATGCCTAAACTCCCCCAGTTAAAAGGCAAGGATTATGTATGCTGCCAATAGGAAATGTACTTTAAACATGAAGATACAAATAGGCGAGTAAAAAACAGAAAAAGGAATAGCATGCCAATTCTAACCAAATAGAAAGCCAGAGTGACTCTGTTAATATCATTTATTACTCTCTTTTTCAGAGAAAACAGTGGTTTTCAGGGATAAATAAGGTCAGTTTACAATGTTAAAGCAATAAATCTCCAGAAGGACAGAAAAATTCAAACAAACTTCAAGATATATGTAGAAAACCTGGTAAAAAAAAAAAAAAAAAAACGCAAGAAGAAATTTAAAAATTCACAATTAAAAGCAGAGATTTCCATATCCTTTGACAATAACCAGGAACAAGGTGATAGAAAATATATCACCAACCAGCTGTCCTAATTGACACATTTAGAATATACCACTTAAAAACAATAGTATACACATTCTTTTCAAGTGCATAAAGAAATCTTACAAAAACAGATCATATTCTGACTGTTAAAACAAGTATCAGTAAATTCAAATTATCAAAGTCACACAAAGTATGTTCTGTGTAAAATGGAATAAAAATAGAAATCAATAACAAATTTCTCTAGAATATTCCAAATATTTGTAAACTAAACAACATTTCTAAATAACCAAATGGATAAAGAATACATCAAATGGAATACAGAAAGTATTTTTTTTGGACCTGAATGGAAAGGAAAACACAGGATATGAAAATTTGTAGGTTGCCATTAAAATAAAAATGTATAGTACTAGAACTGTGTATTAGAAATGTAGAAAGATCTTAAATCAATGACCTCAATGTCTATCTTAATAAGCTAGAGGAATAAAAGAGCAAATGGTGTCAAAGTAAGCAGAAGAATGGAAATAATAAACATCAGAGTGGAAACCAATGAAATAGAAAACAAAGAAAAACATATTTTTGAGATCAATAAAATGAAAAAAATATCTAGACAAATAAGGAAAGAAGTGATAAGACAAACATTACCATTGTCAAGAATAGGAGAGGTGATATCACTACTGATTTCACGATGCTAAAAGGAAAATATCATAAATTTAACAACTCAGATAAAATGGACAAAGTATTTGAAAGACACAATACCAAAGTTCATTCAAGAAGAAATAAACTGTGTATTTATAGAGTTCTTTTTTTTTTTTCAATTTTTTACTGTGGTAAAATACACATTAACATAAATTTTACTACCTTAATCCTTTTTAAGTATACAGTTGAGTGGAATTCAACTCTTTCACCTTTCATAATGTTGTACAATCACCACCATTCTTCTTCAGAATGCTTTCATCTTGCAAAACTGAACTCTGTACCCGTTCAATAATAACTGCCCATATCTCCTTTCCCTTATTCCCTGGCAACCATCATTATACTTTCCATCTCTATGATTTGGACTACTCTAAGTGGAATCATACAGTATTTGTGTTTTTGTGACTGGCTTATTTCACTTAGCATAATGTCTCTAAGTTTCATCCATTTTGTTGCATATGTCAGAGCTTTGTTCCTTTTAAAGGTACATTTATTGTATATACCATATTTTACTTATTCATTTATCCATAAATAAACATTTAGGTTGCTTCCATATTTTGCTGATAGAAATAATGTTTCAATGAACACAAGTGTGCAAATATCTCTTCAAGATTCTGCTTTCAATTTTTAAGGCTATATACTTAGAAGCAGAATTACTAGGTCAGATGGTAATTCTATTTTTAATTTTTTGAGGAACCACTATCCTGTTTTCAACAACAGCTGCACCATTTTCAACTCCCATCAATAATAGTGCACAAAAGTTTCAATTTTTCTACATCATCACCAATACTTTTTATTTTCTGTTTTTTTTAAATAGTACCCATACTAATTATTGCTGAGTTTTAGGAGTTCTATATACATTCCAGATATTAATCCTGTATCTTAAGTATAATTTGTAAATATTTTCTCCCTTTATGTAATTTCTTTGTTGCTCTGTTAATAGGGTCTTTTGATGTACAACTGCTTTTAATTTTCACAAAGTCTAATTTGTCTTCTGCTGCTTGTGACTGTTCTCTCCCAACAACTGGGCATGCACTATATTAGTTATCTGTCACTGTGTAATAAGTTAATCCAAAGTTTAGCAGCTAAAAACAACAAATATTTATCATCTCATGGTTCTGAGGGTCAGGAATCTGGGAATAGCTTAAGTATTGTAGTTCAGACTCAGGTTCTCCTTAAGGCTACAGCTAAGTTTTTGACCAAAGATTCTGTCATTTCAAGGCTCAAAAGGGGAGGACCCACTCCAAATTTGCTCACTTGGGCCCTTTTACAGGACTGCCCCATGACACAGTACCCAGTTGGCTTCCTCCGGAGGAAGTGATGCAACAAAGATCTATAGAGAACCCAAGATGTAAGCAACAGGTTTTTTTTTTTTTTTTTAAACTAACCTCAGAAGTGTATTTTATTCATGCTATATGCTATTCATGAGAAGTGACTCAGTAACTCCAATCCATATTCAAAGGGAAATGATTACCCAAGATCACAAATATTAAAAGGTTAGAGTCGCAGCAGTTTACCTTGAAGGCTGCCTACCATACACATAGAAACCCTCAAATTTCACTTTTAAAAGGTCAAGATTTAAATAATAATTTCGATGTTTGATTTTTCTAACTTAAAAGCACATCAGATGCCATTATTGCATTTAATACTGTGAATCCCCAAAATACTTTTTTAACTTTCTGAGCACTGGAAAAATCTGACACTAGATTTCCTAGCACACCTAAGGTTTTAGAGCAAGTATTTAATTTATGGGTGTTCAGAGCATACAATGTGATTTAAAGACATCAAGTAATTCTGTTGACAAAAATTTTCTATCTCTTATGATAACATTTACAATTATATCTTCATTTTATTTGATCTGAAAGTCCTGCTTTCAAGTCATCTGTTTCATCAATTAGTAAGAACTGTGGTGTTGGAGAAGACTCTGGAGAGTCCCTTGGACTGCAAGGATATCAAACCACTCCCTTCTAAAGGAGATCAGGCCTGGGTGTTCTTTGGAAGGAATGATGCTAAAGCTGAAACTCCAGTACTTTGGCCACCTCATGCGAAGAGTTGACTCATTGGAAAAGACTCTGATGCTGGGAGGGATTGGGGGCAGGAGGAGAAGGGGATGACTGAGGATGAGGTGGCTGGATGACCACCAACTCGATGGACATGAGTCTGAGTGAATTCCGGGAGTTGGTGATGGACAGGGAGGCCTGGCGTGCTGCGATTCATGGGGTCGTGACTGAACTGAACTGAAGTGAACTGAAGTTATCTACCAGTAGCTAAGTTTAAAGCAATATGAGTTTAAAATGTTATCATCTTTGCCTTTAAAAACTTAAATTTAGTTAATAAAATATAAGCAACAAAATAATGAAATATAAGTAACATAGTAAAATAGTGGTGAAATATAAGTAACACCAAGAGGGAGGCTGCTGCTGCTGCTAAGTCGCTTCAGTCGTGTCCAACTCTGTGCGACCCCATAGACGGCAGCCCAACAGGCTCCCCCGTCCCTGGGATTCTCCAGGCAAGAACACTGGAGTGGGTTGCCATTTCCTTGTCCAATGCATGAAAGTGAAAAGTGAAAGTGAAGTCGCTTAGTCGTGTCCAACTCTTAGCGACCCCATGGACTGCAGCCTACCAGGCTCCTCCATCCATGGGATTTTTCAGGCAAGAGTACTGGAGTGGGGTGCCATGAGCCCCCTAAATGATCTTCAGCAGAACAGTTTCTTTCTGCTTAAGAAAATAAATGACTAGAAGTTAATAAAAAATAATTGAAAAATAACTCTACCATATCTTAACTCTTCTTAGAATCATACTTAATTGGATCATGGAAATGAGAAAAAAAATTCCCTAAAATAGAATACCCTTTCAGCAGGAGCAGTAGGCTATCCACCACCAGCAGGTTCATGAGTCCACGTGAGTTAACTCATGACTGTTCTACCACTGTGATGCTCAGTTACACAGAATGCCAGGAGAGCCAGCAACATCACTAGGATAAACATGCAAACAAAGAGTCTATATTAATGTCTGTCAGTGTAAAACCAAAAGAGATGCATGTTACATTTCTTACGGATAAATGTGACTCTGTCCCTACATTAGTATGAAACCTTTATTCTTCAGATCAAATAATCTAGTCATCATGAAAATACCATATGGATATATGTCAACATCCTCTAAAAAACATAGCCAGTATATATTAACTACAAGAAAAGACCCTGTGGCAACTAAGATTCATGATCTCTAATGCAAGTTCCACGTCAATGGATGTAGAG
The DNA here is from genome assembly GCF_000754665.1 of Bison bison bison. NCBI lineage: Eukaryota > Metazoa > Chordata > Mammalia > Artiodactyla > Bovidae > Bison > Bison bison. Next base: position 4,634,564 of record NW_011494628.1, read on the forward strand.
TCTTGGGCTGCAAGGGCAGAGGGGCACAGTAAACAGAAAGAGAGTGAGGCAAGAGAGACGGAGGTTACCATCACTAAAAGTGACTTCTTTTACGCACACACATACACACACACAACAGACTGGCTCCAAACAGGACAAGGAGTACATCAAGGCTGTATATTGTCACCTGCTTATTTAACTTATATGCAGAGTACATCATGAGAAACGCTGGACTGGAAGAAGCACAAGCTGGAATCAAGATTGCCAGGAGAAATATCAATCACCTCAGATATGCAGATGACGCCACCCTTATGGCAGAAAGTGAAAAGGAACTAAAAAGCCTCTTGATGAAAGTGAAAGAGGAGAGTGAAAAAGTTGGCTTCAAGCTCAACATTCAGAAAACTAAGATCATGGCATCTGGTCCCATCACTTCATGGGAAATAGATGGGGAAACAGTGGAAACAGTGTCAGACTTTATTTTTTTGGGCTCCAAAATCACTGCAGATGGTGACTGCAGCCATGAAATTAAAAGACGCTTACTCCTTGGAAGGAAAGTTATGACCAACCTAGATAGCATATTCATAAGCAGAGACATTAC
>NW_011494628.1:4635240-4675735 GCF_000754665.1 Bison bison bison
ATTCTGAAGGAGATCAGACCTGGGATTTCTTTGGAGGGAATGATGCTAAAGCTGAAACTCCAGTACTTTGGCCACCTCATGCGAAGAGTTGACTCATTGGAAAAGACTCTGATGCTGGGAGGGATTGGGGGCAGGAGGAGAAGGGGATGACAGAGGATGAGATGGCTGGATGGCATCACTGACTCGATGGACGTGAGTCTGAGTGAACTCCGGGAGTTGGTGATGGACAGGGAGGCCTGGCATTCTGCTATTCATGGGGTTGCAAAGAGTCGGACACGACTGAGCGACTGAACTGAACTGAACTGAACTGAACACACACAATATCCTTCTAAAATTCAAAAAAAGGAAAGAATAATCAAATATATTTCCCTGAACATAAATGATTTTATTTCTCATAACATGATAAATTTAAAGGGATTCAGAAATGCCCTTGAAAGGACTATTCTGCTTATCTCTATTTATTAAAGAGGTGTAGAATCATTAAAATCCTGATCAACAAAGCAGATGTTGAGAACCATTCTCACTTCCATACAACTAATACAAGATTGACCAATCGAGCCCCAGCAAGCACCTATTTCATAATACAATTCACACAAGTACCTCCTCTTAAATTGAACCACAATTTTCTCACCTCAACAGAGTACAGTATACTTAAGATTTTCTTTTTATATTTTGAAAGAATTTATCTTACACATCTTGACAGAGTGAACCCTTTTCTTGAGAGAGAATAAAATAGGGAAAGTAAACTCATTATCTTTGTAATTACAGCTAAATTAAAATAACATTACATCAATTATCTGACCAGGATAATAACCTTCACTCTCTACTTCACCTTGCATGTGTAGCGTGTCTGTTTTCCAAGATATAAAATTAAAAATTAGTAAGTATTTAAAAACAGCTATCTCACAGGAGTTTATGAAAATTGGTGGAATTTAAGATAGAAAGAATGTAATTAGCTGGCCTGGAATTTGGCTAGTACAGCTATGTTAACATCATAGCTTTTTCAACACTGTGCCATGAGGCCTATAAGCTTAGAGAGTACAATGCCCGTGATCCCGAACACAAGTCACCTTAACAAAAGGTCCTTTCAAGTCAGAGGCAATCCCTTCGCTAAGAAAGAACAGTCTTCTCTCATTTACCAAAAATTCCTTCTATAATAAATCAGAAAAAATACCGAATGCCTCGAAAGCCTGATCAACTGAGCTGGAGAGTCTGTTCAGGTGGGGTTGTTAAACTCAGTGTTACAATGAATCCTGCTGTAAAGGCTTAATCTTAAGCAACATGTGCAGAAACTCTGTATCCCTTAATATTTAGATCAATCAGAATTCCTAAACACCTCTGTTCCCTCCAACAACTTGTCCTACAAAATAGCATTTTCTCTTAACCTACGTATTACAGCAAAAAAAAAAAAAAAAATCCTAGTAATATTTTTGAAATTATCCTTGGTTGGATTTGGTTGGATTAGTAAAAGCATTCCTAAGACTCTCTGAAGGCTGTTTTTACACCTCAAGCTTAGAAATCTTTTCATGCACCTATTAAGTTTAAGGCTGAATTGGGTGCTGGCCTCAACTCTGCATTAGAGAAGTCTGCCTTCAACTCTATAACCAGGGATTTTTTTACCCTGGGGTTTTACAGGTATTCATTAACCCTTGACATTTTAAGCAAAATTTGGGATATTTTCTGTGAAGAGGGTTTTGTTTTATAATAAAGAATTTGTTTGTTCTTTGTTCTGGGTTTCTGGCATGGAGCTTCTGAAACAGAATTTCCTGAGTGATGGCATTATCTTTGTTATTTATGAGCCCCCAGATCACCCCTTAGTTTACACTAAATGAGATGACTCAGGATGGGAGTTGCTCACCAGAACAAACAGCCATATGACTGGGGCTTTAACCCAGCCTGACCTCTGAAGATGGGAGTAGAGCTAGAGACCGAGTTCAGCCCTATGACAAGTGCTTCAATCAATCAAATTCATGTACTGAAGCACCAGTAAAACCTCTGGACACGGAGACTTAGGCTAGTTTTCTGGTTGTTGAACACACTGATACATCAATATCCAGGAAGTAATGAATTCTCATTTCACGGGAAGAGGACAGTGGAAACTGTGTTTGAAATTGTCTCAGCCTTGTCCCATGAATCTCTTCATTTGACAGGTCCTCATTTGTGTCTTTTATGATAAACTGGTTTAAGTGTTAACACTTCCCTGAATTCTATGAGTTGTTCTGGTGAATTATAAAAATTCCTGAATTTTTGGCCAGTTGGTTAAAAGTACAGGTTGCCTGGGAACTCCAAACTTGCAATGGACATACGAAGTGAGGACAGCCTTGTGGGGACTTGTGCCCTTAAACTTGTGGAGTCTGACATTAACTCTGAATGGTTAACATTAAAACTGACCAGCAGTAAACTGGAGGTCCACAAACTGTTGTCAGATTCCCAAAGGGCTATTTTGCCCAAATACTAGCATTATAAACCACTTCTATAGAGAGTCCTAAGAAAAGAGTTTTCCAAATGAAGGCAAAGTTCTTAAAGAGAGAACTAAGAAAGCTACACTAGCTATGAAGAGCAGTCAGATGATTTCCACAAACTTGTAAAAGATCGGAAAAATGCTCCAGATGCTTAAAAGTCAGAATAAATCATAAATCTCCAGCTTTCAAAACTGAGAAATAAAAAATTTAAAACCTAGCCAACAAGTTTTCCCAAGGCAGAAAGTTCAATACCTAACTCCTCATCTTCTGTACCCAGCCCAAATTTTCTACCCTTATTCCTTTATCACCACTCCATCACCTGTTTGCTTCCATCTTCTCATTCTCAGCAAATAAGAACACTAGTTATTTAGGTATCAGTTTTGGAGTCTTCCTTGCCTCCGCTATTTTTCTCCCCACAACTAAAATACCATCAAATTCTTGAAAATGTATTCGATAGTAGACAATACCTCACCTTCCACTGCAGTCCCCAAGAACCTTACAGGGAAAGGGACAGTCCAACAAAGTAAGCCTATCACTTCAAGGGAAAAAAATTACAAAATACTCAAATATTTGACTTCTTCACTGTGTTGTTGCTTACGGAGATGGTACAAAAAAACAATGGCCAAGAAAACTGTTCTTAACACAAATCCAACCAATGGTACAAAACTGCACTATTGATCTGTATTTCTCACTGCCACACACTCATGGTGGGAGGGAGTAAGGGAGAGGGAGCCAGTTTTCACTTAAGAATGCCCTTAATGAATCACTATCGATTTTTAATTTTAATGTTATTAAATATCAACCTTTGAGTTCATGTTTTTGTAAGACTCTAGATGATAAAATAGAAAACATAAATAAAATACTTTGTTAAATGCTGAAATACACGTGTGCAATTTTTTGTGTTGTAAGCTCAACTAACCACTTTCTCCAAGGAAGACCATTTTAACTTAAAAGAATAATTGATAGACAAACTATCATCATTGGTATTGGCTATTTGCAGGTATTCTCCTGAAAAATGAACAATGAGTTTGTCACTTTTCAAGGAAAAGGAACCACAGAAATTTGATGCCAATGATAAAATTGAAGATTCTTTGGGGAAATCAGAACTTTTGAAAAGGCATATCTGCCACTGGGGCTTGAGAGCCTCTGAATAGTTGAAAACTTTTTGATAAGACTGGTGACAATATGAGCGAATGTGCTTTTTATATTATACAGTAAAATGCATCATACCATTTTGGAAATCTGCATAACTCAATATTCAATATTTTCCAAATGACCACTTCATGATGTTGTCAAATTAGGCATGAATAAAGATGTATTCACAGCATGAGACAGATCAATGAGTATTAGTAAAACAGAGTATGAAAAGTTTGTTGATACAGTTTCAATAAAATTATATTGCTCAAATATATTTTGAATTGATATTGAAAATAACGTTGAAGAACTATTAACTTTTTAAAAATTTTGACCACACTCTGTGGCATATGGGACCTTAGTTCCCTGACCAGGGATCAAACTCCTTCCCCCTGCACTGGAAGAAGGACTCAATCTCTGGATCACAGGGTAAGTCCCAAAGAATTATTACTTATAAATACTGGTAGAATATCAAAGAAGAATATCCACTATTATCTGAAAACACTTCCCTTTTCCAAGAACATATCTCTGTAAAAATAGATTTTCTTCATATACTTCAACCAAAACAACATATCACAGCAGACTGAATGCAGTAGGAAATACGATAATCTAACTGTATTCTATGAAGCCAAATATTAAGGAGATTTGCAAAACTTTAGCTAAAGCAGTACTAATACTACTATCAATATGTATTCTACCAATTTTTTTTTTCAGTTTATTGTCTGCTTACCTCTAATAAAGGAGACGTTCTTTTCAAGCAGGAATTTTGCTCATTTTCTGCTGTATCCCCTGGTGCATATTAGGCACTCAATGTATACTTGCTGAATGAATGAGTGAAATGAGACAGCATGAATAGAAATAAAAATGCCTCCAAATATTCTAAAAAACTGTAGCCTAACTTTGGCTACCTGATGTGAAGAAACTGATTCATTGGAAAAGACCCTGATGCTTGGAGAGACTGAAGGCAAAAGGAGAAGGTGTCAACAGAGGATGAGATGGTTGGATGGCATCGCCAACTCAGTGGACAGGAGTTTGAGCAAGCTCTGGGAGTTGGCAGTGGACAGGGAAGCCTGGCGTGCTGCAGTCCATGGGGTTGCAAAGAGTCAGACATGACTGAGCCACTGAACTGAACTGACTGAATCAAAGAGATTCTTTGATGATTAAACTTTAAATGTAATTTTAATTAATTTAAATTTCAATGCCCACATTTTTCAAGTGACTGCTGTACTAGACAGTGTAGCACAAGAATTATAGACCAGTCTCACTGGTAAGGGGCTTCCCAGGTGACATAGTTGGTAAAGAATCTGCCTGCCAATGCAGAAGATGCAAGAGACATGGGTTGGATCCCTGGGTCAGGAAGATCCTCTGGCATAGAAAATGGCAACGCATTTCAATATTCTTGGTTAGTGGCTACTGTATTGGACAATGTAGCACTAGAATTATAAACCAGGTGGCTCAGATAGTAGAATCTGCCTGCAATGCAGGAGACCCAGGTTCAATCAGGTCAGGATTGAAGGTCAGGAAGATCCCCTGGAGAAGGAAATGGCAACCCACTCCAGTAATTTTGTCTGGAGAATTCCATGGACAGAGGAGTCTGGTGGGCTATAGTCCATGGGGTTGTCAAGAGTTGGTTACAACTGAGTGACTAACACTTCACTCTTAAGATCCTTCACAATTTCTAGTCTAGGACCACTGAGGTCATCCTCTATCTGCCTAAGTCACCTAAGGAGTTCATTTACAATGCGAAATCTATTTGCATTTTGATAGTGGCCTCTTAAAAACATTAACTGATTCAGGGGCATAGGAAACAGGAAATTTACACTGAACAAACCAAAAAAGTGGACTATTTCCAAATAAACATGAAGCTAGAATTATCATCAGGAAATAGAAAACTTTTAATTCTCCCACAATCTCTTTTCTCTTTGAATTCATATTTGCATCAATTTATTGATCATCATTTGAGCGAGAAAAAGTTTCTGGTTTATTACTTCTTCTAAATCACTCTTGCCTTTTTTTTTTAAACAACTGATCCTTTCTCTCTAATATTGATGTTTCAATGGATGAATTATTACTACTTCTCCAAAGTTAAAATTGATCCAAACATTTAAAATGTAAAAATCTATATATACAGTCATTGGACTGGAGACATGAAAACTTCTATACAAATGAAATAATTAAAAATAAATTTACCAGAGTTTATCTAAAACCTTATTTGGATATTCAGAGTAAGATCAAGGGCAAATCTTTACAAAGAATATAAATCACACTCCAAAAAGTGGTAGTTTGTCCTTATAAAATATGTACATACATAAATGGATAAATCCAAATAAAGAAAATTTCAAATCCTTTATGCAAATGGTAGAAATATACATAAAAATCATGGGATGAGAAGACCTGGATATCTTAAACACACAAGCAAAAACACACAATACTAAAATTGCTTACATAAACAGAAATAGTGACATAATAAAATAGCATACTGTCTTAACCCATTGTTTGCTGAATACACCAGTGGTTCATACATGCCAAATTAGTGGGTGATCTGTTAACCACTCAGTAGCCTATCCCATTGCTTCCCTGGAGGTTTATTGCTACTCTGGCTACTACCACCACCTCTCCTACTGGGACTTCTCTTCTGACTCCCACAGTCTATTACCCTAATCTCCCTTGAATCTACAACTTTGGAGTCAATTTGTCAGCCTGAATGCTCTGGCTACTACCACCATCTCTCCCACTGGGAGCTCTCTTCTGACTCCCACAGTCTATTACCCTAATCTCCCCTGAATCTGGAGAAGGCAATGGCACCCCCACTCCAGTACTCTTGCCTGGCAAATCCCATGGACCGAGGAGCCTGGTAGGCTGCAGTCCATGGGGTCGCAAAGAGTCGGACACGACTGAGCAACTTCACTTTCACTTTTCACTTTCATGCATTGGAGAAGGAAATGGCAACCCACTCCAGTGTTCTTGCCTGGAGAATCCCAGGGACAGCGGAGCCTGGTGGGCTGCCATCTATGGGGTTGCACAGAGTCGGACATGACTGAAGCGACTTAGCAGCAGCCCCTGAATCTACAACTTTGGAGTCAATTTGTCAGCCTGCATGCTCTCTGAAAGCAATAACTGGAGACAAGGAAGTATATTGGGAAGCAATATAAGGCCAACAAGCATTTTCAGTTGAGCTGAGACCATACAGGGCGTTGCTGGCTGTCAGAGGACTTAGATGTTTGAGATGTTTCTGCAGAAAGAAAGTCCTCATGCAGGGACTTTGCTGGTGGCCCACTTGTTGAGGCTGAGCCTTTTAGTGCAAGGGTAGTGGGTTCGGTCCCTGGTTTGGGAACTGGGGTCCTGCAGGCCTCATGGCCAAAGGGCCAAGATATAAAGTGGGAGCAATATTGTAATGAATTCAGTAGGGACTTTGAAGATTGTCCATATCAAGAAAAATCTTAAAAAAAAAAAAAAAGAAAGAAAGAAAGCCCTCATGCATACCAATCAGATTGTGTATTCACATTTCTATATCATTTGTCCAGGAGTGTCACTATTTTTCATTGAGCACTCTGATTTAAAAAAAAAAAAAAAAGGCTTTACCCCCTAATGTCTGTTGATCCTCACAGACCCAAGGAAATAGTAATGGTTTTTCCATTTTACAGCAATATATGGAGTCTAAGAACCATGGCTGAAGCCCCCAAGCTAGTAAACAGTGAAGTTAGTTCACAGAGCAAGTCAGAGACCTGAAAATGTCTTTTCTCCTCTACACAGATTATCTCATCACACAGATAAAGTGCACGGAGGTCATTAGAGGTCATCTAAATATTGTGCTTCATTCCCTCCTGCCTCATAGTCTGCCTACATGAAGAGAAGGAACAGCTGGGTTAATTCCTAGGCAGCAACACCCAGGAGAGCTTTCGACAGAAGTCTAATTTTATATGAAAATGCTACAAGATCACTTACAGCAGAGACATCCTCCAGATGAATCCTAATCTTAAAGTGAACAGATCAGCAAATTATATTCATATTTAAGGAAAGAGGTCCTGTAAAGACACGCCCTAAAATATGCCATTGCATTTCTCTGGAATGTGTTCAGGAGGTGAAAATAACTACAGAAATCGGCTAGCTTTCCTTATCACACAATATTCCCAACCATCTGCTGCATGTGCTTATGAAGACAGAGCTCGGTGCTTAAAATTCTCATCAAAGAAAATGTGAATAACCAGTTTACAACCTGTGAGGAAAAGGGAAAAGAATGCCTCCTTCCCGTTGCCACAAGTTCAGATTCACAGTTAACGCGTGTAGTTGTGGGCGGCTGTGCTTGTTTCTTAAAAGAAGATAATTGCACACACCACCAAATAACAAAACAAAAGGAGAAAATATGTGTGGGAGGTGGGAGTGAGTTGTTAGAATAATTTAATTACTGTCAGGTGGTTTTCAAGCTGCACTAGGGGGAAAAAAAGCCTAAACAAGATCTATTACCCAGAAAACAACTTGAGCTACCATCTCTGCTCGTTTTTATCAAATGATCCCAAAAGAATCATTTTCAAGAATTTGACAAACTTTAGGTAGATATATGAACCAGTTGCTACTTGCTTTGAGTGCAAAGATAGGTTTAATTAAGGCCTTAAAGGCCAATAATGTGCAATCTATTCTATGACTATTAACAGTGTTTTACACACTCGTGAACACTGGGACCATTACTGATAAAAACAACTGTCTGGCTTCCTCTGAACAGTATGTGTGGCTCAGGTTCATATAGAAAGTGAAAGTGAAGTCGCTCAGTCGTATCTGACTCTGCGGCCCCATGGGCTGGAGCCCACCAGGCTCCCATCCATGGAATTTTCCAGGCAAGAGTACTGGAGTGGATTGCCATTTCCTTCATATACAGACTATGGAAATTTATTACCTATTTGTGTAAGGTCCCAAGCTTTGGGAAGGAGGGAAACTCACCTTATAGGGATGATAGGGAAAGTGAAAGTGGCCACTACAATAGGAAAGACAGGCTTTAAAAAAAGAGAGAAAAGACATGTCTCCTGCAGCCTAGCTCAGACCCGTGGCCTCTGCCCTACTTTAATGGCCTTAAGCTTTGAGGATGGCACTGAAATGTACCATAGGTAAAACATAGGCAGGCGTGGTCTGATTCCTGCCCTGAAGGGGTACTTCATGAGGCGTGTCATGCTTTGAGAGTTCAGAGACCAGAAGAAGAGGAACACTGGGAAGAGAGGTACCCATTCGCCAGAGACACACACAGCTATGAGCCCCTGTAACAACACTATTTCACACTCTGGCAGTGGCCTAGAGCAGGTATCCGTGTGGACATGATAGAAGATTTGCCGTGACAGTGACGAAGACTGCAAAAATGCTTTGGCGAACTCAGCAATGGACAGTCCTGGAATAGACAAGACCTGACATGGAGAGAGGCAACTGCATCATTCAGGACAGGCTTCATATAAGGAAGCATGGTAGGTTGATTCAAATCATCTTTGGAATGACAGTCATACAGGTCAGATGAAAGAGTCCTGAACCTGGGAGTACTGGCTTGATGGACTGCCCAACTCTCCCCACACCCTCTCCATTGCTATCTCCAATCACACACTCCACCTTTGCCTCAGAACTTTAAATCCGTTGAGGATTAAAACAACTACGCTGTGAAATGTAATAAGCATACCTATCACTGTTAGCTGTCAACATGATCACAAATGTTGACACTGACCATCAGAGTATTGAATGAATATATCCTTGAAAATAACACAACTGGTTATATGGAGGTCTATGAGCAACTCTGAGTGAACAGAAAATTACTACTGTCATCTTGACACACTACAGGGTTAATTACATACTAATAAAAGTCAATAATTGTTGTACCATTGCAGTTACTAAAATTCAAATGGCATCATTTTGTTTGTGAATCATTGGATTAAAGATATTAGGGCCAGTGAATTAATCTTTGCATTCCTTCCTTCAGACATAGCACAGCCAAGTGCTTGTTTACTTGGCATGCTCCCTGTTACTCCGAGAGAAGCACTTGGGCTGAACTGAGTCCCCTGGTTACAAGTACGTCATCAGCCACACTTAAACCAGGAAATACAGGGCTCTCAGGAAGAGCACTTGATAATGAAGCACAGAGAGCCCAAATTAGCCAATAATCAGCATTACTCTTCATCCTGAAATGATGCAATCATATTTTACAAGGTGGGCTAGCAGTGGCGATCAGTTTGGTGAACATATAGGAACCCTTTCCTAGGTTTGCCCCAGTTTGTATGGTTTTAAATAACCAGGTTTAAATGACTTCCGAGTGTATCAGCTTCTCTTTTTCAAAATCTCAGAAACAGCCCATTAGTAGCAGAATTTATAGTTCATATGGGTGGCAAATTTAACTAGACTGTAAGATCTTTAATGCTAGGAACAATGTTTTATCCTTTCTTATATGTAGTGAGCACAACACTTGGTGCTGAAAATATTTAATTAACGTTTGCTAAATTATTAACAGTGAGAACACAAAATGATGAATGACCTCTATGAGTCACTGGCTGATTGGACAGGCCTTCTTATTGTTATCTGGCACTACTGAGCACAGGGATGATGAGAATGACTAGCCCAAGATAGCTTACAGAATCACAAAAGCCCACGTGGCTTCCGAGCTCGCGGAGTCAAGAGCCCATCTAAACAGGACTAACTCAGTAACACACACTCCTTTCAACACGGAGAAAAATAGCTTTGTTAGATTCTAGGATTTTAAGGCCCACTTATTTCAGGTTACTTGCTTTCAGCAGGTATTGCATAAATACCAAAGAAACAGTGCTAAAAGTAAAGAGATTTTCTATTTTCATTCCTAGAAAACTCATAGGTAGTATTATGTCTTGCAGTGCATGAGTACAGCTGGATTCTCTTTATACTGAAAAGTGCACAGCAGACAAAGGTACTGAGGAATCATTCCCAGAGAATGACAGAATCCTGTCTTGTTCCCTAGTTTTGTTACACTGATTTACAGTCTAACACCTGAGTGACTCTTTAAAGAAAAAGTATCTAGGCTTACCATTAGCAAACTGTTAATTAGCATGTAGGCTTGCACAGGCACTGGAGTGAAAAGAACTGGGTTTTAGATCTCCCACTTACTGGCTATATGACCTTGGGCAAATCACTTGACCTCTCTGAACCTTGGTTACTATAACTATTCCCATTTCTCAGCCTTCTTTTAAGATCCAGCTGAAGCCAGGTATGTTCCTAGAGACTCCGTAAACCATAAAGAAATAAAAAATGTTATTCACTATTGTTTTCATAGATGTCTCTTTCTGTATATTTAGAAGGTAAAGATCTATACTGTAGGAAAATACCCAATTTAAAAGCAGTGATTCAGAGATATAATTGCAAATTGGAAGTGAATTCCAGTGTGATGGACTGACTGAAAATCAAATCGTGGATTCATCCAGGTGTCCAGAGACATCACTGCACACCAGGAAGGTAATAATGTCTTTCTACACAAGTTTGTTTAGAAGACAAAAGAATTTGTCTCTCAGTTCTGGTGCCTCCAATATCATAGTGATTCTGATACCCTGAAATTATAAGTGGCATTCACTCAATGTCTACCATATGTATTTAATTTAAACTTTAACACGTATCTATCACATAGGCAATTACAGCTTTTTATTCAGGTTTAAAAATCTACTTAAAAAAAAAACTTTCCAGATATACTTGTGTAAGAAATATTACTGTTGGTAGAAACAAATATTAATACAAGGGCTTGAATGTTCAAAGTGTAAGACACAGCCCAACAACAGAATTTCAGTGATTTTATGCTTTCCTATAAACCAGTGTGCCTTTTCTGTAAAATAAGGGATTTTTCTGACATTCTTTAATGGCCTAGTTCCTCTAACCATTAAGGTACACATTTTTTTAAAATGAATTTTAGTACTTTTGTATTTGTAACAATGGTGTATTTTACAGAGGTATATACAGTTAGCTTTTCTTTCATTTTTTTTTTTTTTCGGAGTTTCTAGTTAACCTTTCCCCTGCACAGTTGGGTTGCTGCTGTAAATTTGTCAGAGAATCCTTAATTTTCTTTTCTCTCTCATCTTCTTTTCCTCTTTGCGTCCTTCCGACAATCACCATGGCTCTCCTGACACTGATGCGAGGGAAACAGATGGCGCCCTAGCTCTCCTCTCAGGGCTTTATCGAGCTGCGTCTCAGAACCCACACAGAGGGAGGAATTTAGGTCCCAAACACATTTATGCTCCTCTAAAGATGAGGTAACGTCTCTCCTCTACACCGCGATCAGACCGAGGCTGATCCACCGAGGGGGTCCGGTGAGGTAGAGGGCTGGATGCTGTGTTGGGCTCCTCCCTGTGAGCAGTCGGTCTCCATGGAGACAGACGCTCAACAGAAGAATCACGACGGGGCCAGGTGGGGACCAGAAGCAGCAAAGGGAAACGCCAAGAGTCAACAGATGGGGAGAAGCAAGGAACTAAAATGAGAGGCTCAGTCGTTTGGGTGGGAGGATTTACCTTCTAGCTGATTTTTTAAATATTCCGTCTCAAAAATAAATAAATAAATAAATAAATAGAAGACTATTTAGGTGAGTAAAACTAAAATTTTAGTTGTTAATTACATATAATTTCCTCAGGGTCAGAATTTTTTTAATCATTTCAATATTTATCATTGTAGATCTGCTCAGCTTTCATTAAGCAGAATTAGTGAGAAAGTAGTTGATCATGAAAACTGTTGCTTTCATTTGGCAAATAATCACATTCCCATTTAAAACCCTCATCAAGTTGCACACACGATATGATCTATTAAGCTCTTGGCTTTCTCTAGCATCTCATTAATTTCAGAGAGTGATTTCTAATGATCACATTTCAGAAATTGTCAAAAATGTTTTTCTCCTTTTGTTGCCTGTCACCGAGTGAGAACAATCTTGGAATGACACCACACGTTTCAACATGCCTTTTCATAATGAGTCTTTAGGGGGAAATTCAACTTATGAGAATTAAGAAAACAGTCTGCTACTTCCCATAACATCAAAACCATAGGAACATAGCTTTGCATGCATAATACCACATGACTATAATGCCAGCGATGGGGGTGGTTGTATTCTGCATAGATTATGAGCAGATTAATCAGTTTAAGTGTAGTATTAATTGCACTTGCCAATATACACAAAGTCACTGACTACATTTTGTCACTATTTCTAAGAACTAAGGAATAAAAGGGAAATGTGAAAGGTGAAAACAAATTCTCAGCTTTGCCTCTTGACAATTTTATGCCACGGATCACAAAAAGCTAATGTACTCAATCTTACAACTTCTAAAAAGCAGGAATACATTCATTTTATTACTTTCTGCCCCACTCAGGACTAACCTTAGTTATTAGTATTGTTTTCAAAATAAAACAGTGTATTATAATCACTGCAGGAAAAACAGACTAGTCAAAGAGGTGCATTTATCTAAAATCCTTTGTCCTTAGAGACCAAAAATGACTCACAACTTGGGACTTGGACAGCAGATGTGACAGCCAGTGTCACAGGAGCCAAAAGTGAAGTGAGAGCAATGGTCTCAATCTCATTCCCTAGGGGATGCTTTTTAAAGAAATGTCCTTTGAGTTTATGCCAGTCACACAACACCTTTTTATGATACTGCAATGTTGTTCTGCTACATTGTCAAAAATCCTAGGAAACAGAACAAACCTGTGATATTTCAAAGATATTTCAGAAAGACCTAATAATTCATTTTACTTATGAAGTACCTGAACAACCAGGGCAAGAAAAAAAAAATGTGTTCAATGTTACAGTTTAACTCATGATTATCAAAGTCAGTTCTTCTGCATGATCTGAATCAGGTGAAAAAATCCACATGCCCCATATATAATGCTTTTGCCCACCTGAAGTTGCATTTGAGTCAACATAGATTCTGACTTCCCTGGTAGATCAGATGGTAAAGAATCTGTCTGCAATGCAGGAGACCCGGGTTCAATCCCTGGGTCAGGAAGATTCCCTGGAGAAGGGAATGGCAACCCACTCCAGTATTCTTGCCTGGAGAATTCCATGGGCAGAGAAGCCTGGTGGGCTACAGTCCATGGGGTCCCAAAGATTTGGACACAACTGAGTGACTAACACACAGATTCTGACATTATTTCCAGAAGAACACTATAAACTTACAATTCTATCATCAAAAATTAAAGAATTAAATTATACTATTAAAAAATGCTTAGCTAAAAGAAGATCCTTGAGGAAATAAGATGAGGACAGGTACAATAGGTAAAGAAATATTGAGACTGAGAAAGAAGGATCAATCCGGCATTTTCTGAATACATATTATGTCCCTGCATTCTATTTTTGAATCCTCATAATGAATTATTATTGCTCCCATATTACAAAGTTGATCACACAGACAGTGAGGAGCAGAGCCTGAATTCTAAGGACACTGATGAGTGGGTAGAGATGGTGGATGAGTGGAGAGGAGCATCTGGAGATAGTTCATTGCACGAGGAGATCCTAGGACAGTTGGGAGAGTAGTAGGCGTCAGAGGACAAAATTCCAAAGGCAAAGTTCACCAAAGAAGTGGTTCAAATGGACATAACAGAATCCTAACACTGGCTCTACTTTATTTCGTAATCAAGTTTAAAACATTTGAAGGATTTGGGGAGAATGATTCACACAGAGGAAACTACAAGCACCCTTTAATCGTCACATTCTTCAAAAATAGTAGTAAAATGCTGTTGGGGAGTTATTGCAAAAATTAAGTGGGCTAGTTCTAAGTGTGGTGAGGGTATATATATATATAAGTGTGATACGTATGAGTGTGTAGGCATGCATACGGCAGTGTAGTATGTATGTGAATAAGTGTGGTGTGGGGGGTGCATGTCTGTGTGTGCTGTGTCTGGATCTGTATATGTGTGATGAAGCACATTTAACACATTATTATTGATACTTTATGATCCTTTATTCACTCACCTGGGAAAACAACTGACTCTACTTGAACTCTCCACCGACTGGGAGCCTGGCCTTCAGAAAATGAGCACAGTGTTGCTGACTGGGCTCCTCTTGAATTCAAAATGGGTACCAAAAAGTGCCCAGTAAACCTAATGTTTCCTATAAGCAAATTTTCCACATTCTCCAAGAAGCCCATCTTGTCTGTTTTCTGACCTCCAATATTCCCAACCCACTCTTTTAACTGTTGACTTCAACTTGTATTTCTCTGAGAAGCTAGATATAACCATATAGGAATTCTCTCACATTTCCAGCATCACCCCCTACCCCTGTTGCTACCTAAATACTCTGCCTTTCTTCCTGTTTGTTACATTACTCGTTGTTTTGCAGTTCCTTTGCTGATCACACCTTAGTATGAATAAAAACAAAAATACAATATACCAAGATGGATGGGATGCAGAGAAAGCAGTACTCAGAGGGAAATTTATAGCGGTAAACACATATATTTTTAAAAAGATCTCAAATCAATAACCTAATGTTATAGAAAAAAATATTATTAACATATACTAGGAAAAAATGTATGTTAACAGTTAGATAACTTGGATATATTAAAAACCACTGAATTGAATATTTTAAGTTTTCTGGTATGTGAATTATATCTTAATAAAGATGTTAAAAAATATCTGTGAAAGAGTCCCTGCACAGAGCCCAAGTGAAAGAGTTGTTCAATATCTGATAAATTATTAAATGCAATTCCTTGCCACACCCTCCCCCTCACCTTACACTCCTGCCACACCAAACAACCAAAAGGCCATATTGCACCCCCATTACTTTATCTTTCTTTCAACTTGAATTCTTTGTCTTACCCTCTCCACTTCATGAACCCTGAAGCCTCAAAGACGGCTTCCAACCATCTCCTCTGTCGACACTTGGGCAAAACTCCCTGCTTTCGCAGTAACTGGCTGTGTAGTCCAGAAATGATTTGTTCATTTATTTATCTTGCATATTAGATGGTGAATTTCTGAGGGCTACAACTTTGACTTTTCCAACATAAGTTTCCATGGCATCTAACTCATGGTAAATGCTCATTAAATATTTACTAAATAAAGGAACCACTAAAACAGCCACATGGTCTGCTTGTAAGTCATTGCTTATATGAAAAGTCACATGGACTGTTTGTAAGTCACTGTTTATCTGTTGAGAAAGGTTGTTTTGTTGGGCCAACTTGGAAGCAAAAAAGTAAAAGTATATACCATGCATCCAGGAAAGGTGTCCAAATGATGAGCAGGCATTCCAGATTTACCTGAGCATGGTTTCAGTATGCAGTATGCTCTCAAAGTGTGGAATATGAGGTAAGCTCAAGGATTAGCTCCATCAGAATGAATTTTGTTCTGTCTTTCGGTTATACTCATGAAGTTTCATTGCTTTCAAGTACTTCTTCAGAATTACTTTTAGTATATTTTGATCTATCAAAATTTCTTTTGGTCTATTGTACTAGACTAATTTTCTCTGTCATGCAAAAGTGTCATCATTTTTGGAACTTAGAGGACTCAAAGTTTAAATGGGAAGACTTAGTCCATATTTTAAAATATGTTTTTTTAAGTATACTTTCCTAGATGCACACTGTAGTTAGATTTTCTTGCTCTATAATTGATTTCTCTGTCTTGAACTTATTTTTGCTGATTTTTTTTTTCTGTCCTTGAAACAATAAGATACTATAACTTCACCTGCCTGTTTATGAGGGTTTTCAGGTGCAGCAGCACACCTGCTGAGAAAAACTGTTAGCACATAAGGAAAAGTGAAGTGGACAGCCTTGCCTGAGAGAATACAAGCAATTTTGAATGCATGAAAAGATCTGAATAAAATGAGAAGCAACATAACCTGATAGACCCATGGTTCAAAATACACTAAAACAAATTTTAAAATCACTATTATAAATTACTCTGGAAAATATTCTACAAAAGTCAGTTCTTTGAATCTCACATAAAGGCACCTTACTTACTGAAGCAGGAAATGCTTCAGGTATTAAAAGAACAGCAGCATCATTCTTTATAGACTAAAATGAGGATGTACTAGAAAGCAATCTTCAAATCCTACTTTTCACAACGTCAAATCCATTTTGCAAAATTTGAAAAGTTCTAGAAGCAGCCAAACATTAGAGCAAGGATTGCTTAGGGTACCAATTCTTTTACATAAAAAAATGATGAAATATGTTGGTTCTTACCTACAGATGCAAGAAATAGAAACTTGAAAAATTAAAGTTCTGATATTGATCAGTCTTATCTAATTAGTGCTATAATTATTCCTGACTTTTAAATATTCTTGTCACTTACTGATTTCATCTTGGCAAAAGGAGAGCACTAGAGTAGCAGAGTAGGGATTCAGAAACCTAGTTTCAATGCTGGCACTATCTAGCTGTGTTCCCATGGGTAAGTCCTTTCATCTTTTTGAGTTTCAGTTTTTTCTATTTAAAAAATTAAGAAGTTGAATAAAATTATTCCAATTCTGGTTGTGTGAATAAAATTAGTTATATAAAATGAAATATAAAGCATAGTCTGGAAATAAAAGCAAGATGAAAATTAAACAAAATTTAAGGGATGAAGATTTGACTTAAGAAGACAAAAAACAACATTTCGTTTATTTATTGTCACACCACTGTCTGCAGATAAGATTGGGGTCAAAGATACAAAAAGAAGAATGCTGTAACCTTAAGCAAGAAGAACAAATAGACTGCTGATGGAATGCCATCTCTACCTGATTGGAACAGAATACAGAGGAGCCCAAGGCCAAGTCTGAGTTCAAGGGGAAAGAATGCTAAGATTTATTAGTAATGTGTATCATAGACTCAGGAAAAGAAGTAGCATATGCAAGATAGTTGCCATTACATAAGCTGTAAAACAATATTATAACCAAGTATAGTACATACCCTGTCATTTGTGTTTCAAAAAATGCCTGAAGACTTTAGGACAGTCTCTATCCTCAAATAACACAACAGCATATAATCTGTCACATGAATTACAGTAACTTTAAAGTGTAAGTATCTCCTTTCAGGCCCTAAACTGTTCTATAAATATAAGAGTTAAGCAGAAAAGCTAGTTGCAGCTACATGCCCTCCCCATTGTTGTTCATCTTTTCTGTAGTAGTAAGAGTTCTGGAAGTTTATTTGGGCACATGACTGGCCAGAATAACTGCTCTGTTTCTCAGCCTTTCTTGCAGTTTTAGATGGGGCTGTTTGGCTAAGTGCTGACCAGTGAGATCTGAGCAGAAGTGATGTGACCAACTTCCGGGTTGTAGCCTTACCTTTCCTTCCAAAGGCAGACTGGGTGATGGTGAGCCATGTATGGGGATGAAGATGAGGTGACACCCTGAATCACTATATGAGCTATACACTTCTAGGGAAAGTTACTCATGACAGAAATAATCCTCTATCTTGCTTAAAGCCACTATAATTTCAGATCTCTCTTAGAGCAGCCAAATTCATAACCTAACTATAAAAGTTATAAAATAGTTACTTTGGGATAAGAAATGTGTCTCATTGTGGGAAATGTGATTCAGGAGAAACCATATCCATTATGTGGATATTTTCAAGAAGTATCCAAGAAGGTGAAAGTTGCAGTGCAGCTACCCAACATATTCTTACACAGGAGTTACATGGGTCAAATCCAGCCAAGCACCTGCTTGTAAATAAAGTTTTATTGGAACACAGCCATGTTCATTTGTAATTGCCTAAGGCTGCCGTCTGAACTACAATAGCAGAGCTGATTCATTCTGACAGACACCATATGGTCCACAAAGATACTTACTATCTGGACTTTTACAGAAAAAGTTTGATGGCCCCTGTCTTGAAAGACGTTAGCCACACGAACTCTAAGTGAACTAATTTCAGATACCACTTTTTCTTATTTCCGTATGGCAGTTTGTCACATCTATGTTTTAATATTCAACATCTTTCTTTCAGTTTATCCAGATACAGTATTTTCTGTCAAAGAACTATTTCCCCTCATTCCTCTCCCTAGTAATTATACTTCAGATCAGATCAGATCAGATCACTCGCTCAGTCGTGTCCGACTCTTTGCGACCCCATGAACCACAGCACGCCAGGCCTCCCTGTCCATCACCAACTCCCAGAGTTCACTCAGACTCACGTCCATCGAGTCGGTGATGCCATCCAGCCATCTCATCCTCTGTCGTCCCCTTCTCCTCTTGCCCCCAATCCCTCCCAGCATCAGTCTTTTCCAATGAGTCAACTCTTCGCATGAGGTGGCCAAAGTACTGGAGTTTCAGCTTTAGCAGCATTCCTTCCAAAGAAATCCCAGGGCTGATCTCCTTCAGAATGGACTGATTGGATCTCCTTGCAGTCCAAGGGACTCTCAAGAGTCTTCTCCAACACCACAGTTCAAAAGCATCAATTCTTCGGCACTCAGCCTTCTTCACAGTCCAACTCTCACATCCATACGTGACCACAGGAAAAACCATAGCCTTGACTAGATGAACCTCGGTGCCACTTAATCCCAGGACCATTTTTCATGAAAAGATATTATTGCTTCACAAGAATTAGTGCATCACAAAGGTAAGTAAGGAAAACCAGTGGGATAAGGCACAATCTTCTGGTTGTTGGCTCTATTCACTTCCAAATTTAGTGACTGACTCCCACATTCTGGTCTCACTACCTGTAAGTTCAAGTTCACTCTCTGACCTCAAAGACACTTAGAACAGTGACTTTTTTTCACTGTTAAAGAAAATATATCTAAAATATTTAAAGAAAACCAGACTGTTTACATTAAATCCAAAAATGGTAGGGGTCTATTTTAGCAGAAATTTTAGAGATGAGTCAGTGTGAGTCTTCAAAGGTGAATCTGACTTAAACAGAATTTCAGATGGAAAAAAAGTGAGGCCAATGAAGTAGAGTATGCTGCATTTATCTCAACAGCAGTCAAATAAAAAGAAAGAAAATGATTGCATTTCTAACTGCAAATAAAAACCACACCTGTCAAAACAGACATCCAACTAACAGTGAAAAGTTTGTAATGCTGGCTCTAAAAATGCTTGGTTCTTGAATTCATTCTTTCAATACATTTTTAATAAGAAAAATTGAGTCAAACTTTAGGCCATTGAAATATAATGAAGACTTTGTAAAAAAGGATCTATAGATCAAAATTAATAAAAGAAATTCAGTTGGTATGTGTTCATAAATACAAAAAATACATCATACCCATATTTTTAAAATGTATTTTAAAATTAAATTTATTTTATATACCCATCATCTATAACATGCCTTAGCACCTATGAGATTTCAAAATCTAATTTGTAAAAATGTATTTTAAGAAAAGCCAAGGTTGTGGGAAGTATAAAATGTTTTAAAATTATAATTATGCATATATTTAGAACATGTACCAATTTTATTACCCTTACTATCTCTGAGTGTGTTGTCTAATATAGTAGCCACAAACCACATGTGGTTTCAAGTGTTACTGAACACTTGATATGTGGCTAGTTCAAATTTGGATGGTATAAAATACATACTAAATATTGAAAACTTGGTATAATAAAAAATATAAAATATAGTGTCTCCATTTTTACATTTTGATTATATATGGAAATAATGTTAGATATGTTGAATTCAATACATTATTAAAAATTAATATATTTTTTTAGCTTTTTTAATATAACTACTAGAAGAAAATTTTATAAGACATTTCACTGTTTCTCTATGGATCTTGAGTATCTCAGAGTACTTTCTTCCTCAGAGACAATTATCAGCTTTGGGTTTCTGAGAAACCTACTACCATAACGCTGGCAATCAGTAAATGTAAATTGTGTACTGGATATTTCAATGGGATTAAAAAATAATTTTGTCTAACTGTGAAATATGGATTTTACTTTAAGGAATCTATTAAGAAATACAGAAATAAAATGTCCAAATTCTCTTGTTCTCCTTGCTTTTTTTTCATTTTAATTTCATTAATTCCAGAGACAAGACTATGTTTGCAGGTAGAGTTAAGATGTGGTATTAGTTGTAAGTTAGGAAGGAAACAGATGACTAAAAAATTATTTGAATCAATGAGAGAATGATGCCCAGGTGAGATACAATAACTAAACTTAGGATGAAATTTGACCTAAATAACCTCATTCAAAGAACAAAAATTTAGCACCTTACATTATTTATTTTTCTAGTGTTGCACCTTCATAGTCAATCTAGGATACTAGCTTGGTACAGATGGAAAAAAGGCTTGTATGCAAAAACATATGAGATTCTTAACTGATATGCCCTCCACAGACAATCAAGATAATACTATTTAGGACATGAATTCTAAAACCTATTACAAAGTACTTTTTTACTGTAACAGTTCTAAAATGCTGACTTACTTTCCTGACCATCTAATTTTATCTTAATGAACTATTTTATTCGATGAATCACTATTCTTGTAAGGTCTTCTGCATGACAGAACAGAATGTGACAGCTAACAGCATGTGCGAGTGACAGTGCCCACTGCCTCTAGCCCTGTTGTTTTGAGTGATTTTCTCAGGATAGAGATACTTGACCCTGTAGAAACACAGTCCTTTGAATTTTCTCCTAAGGCCCACTTGAAAGCTATCTCCCACTGCTCTTTCGATGTCAAGTCTTGCCAAGAATAAAAGTGCTGTGTCACTCACTCCATCAGTTCTTTGTCCCAAAACAGATGAAAAGTCCTTGTTTTCCCTTCTAAGATGTCAGGGAATGAAAAGAGAGAAAAGTAATTTCAGTGCCCAGAAGTAGACATGCCTGTGTGATCATTTCCGAACACCAGTTGCTCCTAAAGTCAACAGGGGGACATGAAGTGCAATTCTTCTCTGTTTTTAATCCTCTGGTGAATTAAAAAACTTCACTTGTCTTGAAAAAAATCCATACTTTATTTTTAATTCAGTGAGAGAACAAAGACAAAAGACACTGTGGTAAATGTTTAGAACATGCATCGTTCATTAACAGGGATCGCGATTATGGGGAAAACAACCCTCCCTCCTTAAACTTCAAACTTAACCAACCTACAGCAGGATCTTCCTACCATGCCTGACATGAGGGCTTTTCATATTTGCACTTTCGGAGGTGAGAAGAGTGTTTGCAGGAGCCCTGGGGAAAAGTGTAGTTGGAAAAGACACAAAAAATAGAGAGGACAAGATAGCCTAAACCAGACTCACGGACTAGGTCTAACCTTCCTCAGAAAGGGAAGAAAATGTTTTTTTTTATGAAGAAACTTATGAGACGTTGGATATAAATTTGAGTTTATATTGTTAACAAGGGAGAGAATATGACTCCAACAGAGTTCAGAGATATGACCAGGTGCTAAGACGTGGTGAAGCCAGCCAGGGCGGGTGGTGTGTTGTTTGGCAAGATTTTCATCAGCGATAGCTAAGGAAGTGAGCACGCATATGAGAAGTACCACGTTTACCTATTTCCTCTATCTATATCGCAGTCTTGTTTTCACTTTCTTCCTCATTTTCCTGCCATCACAATCTTAACTGCAATGTCAACATAATGCCTTTTTAAAAGCTGTTCATACAAACACTTTTGGTGCGCGTGATGGGTGTGCATTACTGTTTCTGTCACAACCTTTGTGCAGCAATGGAAGCTATAGGATAAGGATGAACAGCAGCCAGAAAGTGCCCACCACCCCAGCACAGCAAATGGGTTGCCAGATGCAGCCACTGTAGTCAGCAGCTTCCCTCAGCTAAACTGCTGGGGTAGCTAGAGAGGGAGAAGATTCGAAGTCTTGATCAAGGCCACTAGTGAGACAAAGCTTAGGAGACTCTGAGGAGGGACAGGTCACCATGTTCATGTGGCCTCTTCATTCACATGCAGAGCCTGGAGAAGTCAAGACACATTCAAATCACATGCAACTTTTCTCCCAGAGAATGAGACAGGAGTCAACAGAGCAGAAAGTAAGAATCCCTGATCCCAGAAGTGATGTTATTACTACATCTTTGTAACAGAAAGGAAGGACAGAGAATAAAACTGGTTCCAAAATTTAGGCTGGGATTTTTTACTTGCATACTTCTTCAACATTTATCACATACTATTCAATAGATGTACTCATGAACATAATAGTAATTTTTTTTTGGGAAACTGAATTATATTTAAAATTTTCCAGGAAATATCATATTGAAAGGAATCTGCAATAACATCCCTTAGCAGCTCAGACAGTAAAGAATCTGCTTGCCATGTGGGAAACTCAGGTTCAAACTTGGGTCAGGAAGATCTCCTGGAGAAGGGAATGACTACCCACTCCAATATTTTTTCCTGGAGAATTCCATAGACAGAGGAACCTGGTATGCTACAATCCATAGGGTCCCAGAGAGTCAAACACAACTAAGGGACTAACACTTACTAAAACACCACCTACTAAATGCATCTGCTTTGTACATTTGTACTTTTACATCCTGTTTTCTTGAAATAAAATATAATTTCTAGCAAATTCACAATATTTTTATTCAGTTCAGTAGTTCAGTCATGTCCAACTCTTTGTGACCCCATAACTGTAGCACGCCAGGCCTCCCTGTCCATCACCAACTCCCAGAGCCTACCTACCCAAACTCATATCCATTGAGTCAGTGATGCCATCCAGCCATCTCATCCTCTGTCATCCCCTTCTCCTCCTGCCCTCAATCTTTCCCAGCATCAGGGTCTTTTCAAATGAGTCAGCTCTTCGCATCAGGTGGCCAAAGTACTGGCGTCTCAGCTTCAACAACAGTCTTTCCAATGAACACCCAGGACTGATCTCCTTTAGGATGGACAGGGTGGATCTCCTTGCAGTCCAAGGGACTCTCAGGAGTGTTCTCCAACACCACAGTTCAAAAGCATCAATTCTTCGGTGCTCAGCTTTCTTTATAGTCCAACTCTCACACTCATACACGACCACTGGAAAAACCATAGCCTTGACTAAATGGACCTTTGTTGGCAAAGTAATGTCTCTGCTTTTTAATATGCTGCCTTGTTTGGTCATAACTTTCCTTCCAAGGAGTAAATGTCTTTTAATTTCATGGCTGCAATCACCATCTGCAGTGATTTTGGAGCCCAAAAAAATAAAGTCTGACTTTGTTCCCACGGTTTCCCCATCTATTTGCCATGAAATGATGGGACTGGATGCCATGATCTTAGTTTTCTGAATGTTGAGCTTGAAGCCAACTTTTTCACTCTCCTCTTTCACTTTCATCAAGAGGCTCTTTAGTTCTTCTTCACTTTCTGCCATAAGGGTGGTGTTATCTGCATACCTGAGGTTATTGATACTTCTCCCGGCAATCTTGATTCCAGCTTGTGCTTCCTCCAGCCCAGCGTCTCTCATGATGTACTCTGCATATAAGTTAAATAAGCAAGGTGACAATATACAGCCTTGACGTACTCCTTTTCCTATTTGGAACCAGTCTGTTCTTCCATGTCCAGTTCTAACTGTTGCTTCCTGACCTGCATACAGGTTTCTCAAGAGGCAGGTCAGGTGGTCTGGGATTCCCAACTCTTCCAGAATTTTCCACAATTTATTGTGATCCACACAGCCAATGGGTTTGGCATAGTCAATAAAGCAGAAATAGATGTTTTTCTGGAACTCACTTGCTTTTTTGATGATCCATTGGATGTTGGCAATTTGATCTCTGGTTCCTCTGCTTGAACATCTGGAAGTTCACAGTTCACGTATCACTGAAGCCTTGGGGACTTAGTATGTGCCAAGCTTTGAGCTACATCCTATGATTTCCAAGATGAATAAAACACAGTCCTTGTTCTCAAAGATGTTATGGAGTCTCAGAGAAGATACTTATGATGCCATGTGGGAAAAACTCAGCGCTAAGGAAGAAGTAGATTAATTCAGCAACAGTGGGGTGAAGTTTGGAAAGCTTTATGACTTTGAAGCTGGGTATTAAAAGAAGGTTGGTTAAAATGTTAATATGTCAATCAGTTAAGGGAAGGAGTGATATCCCAAACATAGAAAAAACAGGTACCTGGGGCAAAACAGATGAAGCATACATAAATAAGACCTATGTCAGTTATCCAACTTCCTGTGAATTTATAATTATTTCAATTTTTTTTACTATTTTATATGCTAATACTCATATGTATGAATATGCATGGTATTTAGGAAAAATTGCAAGTAATACTGGGGGAGGGATTGAGATGGGAGAAGGTTGAACAAGTAGCTACGAATCAGCTTGTATTGCAGAAAAATAAAGCTGTCAGCAAGTTGAAAAGCCTAGGAACATCAGAAATAGAAGATAAAAGAGATAATTTTAGGGTAAAAGCAAATTCTTTGTTGATTCTGGTAAAGAGAGGGAAGACGTAAAGAGAGGGAAGACGTAAAGAGAATTTTAAGACTAAGGTGAGAATTCATGTCAACAATCACTGTAGAATATTCAAGGAAGCATTTATAGTGAAAGATGATGAGTCCAATTTGGAACTATTGAACTTGAGTCTCAAAACCCATATACAAAATGAGATTGGAATTCAAGAACAAAGTCTCAAAATGTGCATTTCCCATATTGTTGGAGAATATTCAATTGTACTATAGAAGATAAGAAAACAAATGGGAGGGTCTGAACCCATAAGAAATGTTAAATATAGTTCATATAAATTATAAAAAATAGGTAAAACTTATAGGCTATGTTATATGTACATAATAAGCAAGCAGGTAATAAGTAAGCAAGTTTCTCATGAGACATAGGTAGAACTCATGTGCTATGTTAAAATACACGGCAAGTTAGCAACCTGTAAGACATGCCAACAACTGATTAATAAAAACCATGATAGAATAAACAAGATTGTTTGGAGGTGGAAAGGAATGAAAAGACCAAATCATGCCAACTTCAGGATGAATACTATGTCACCCTCAAATTTGGTCATCCATTGGTGACATCTAGTATGTCATTCTGGCCCCATTTGCACTCTACCCCAGATGACTCGAGTACTCTACACCTATTTGTAATCACACATAAGACCCATGGCTATTTAGCAGGCTGACAATTCACTGTGATGTCCAGATGTCCTTGGTCTTGAGTGTCTCTAATAAAACAAGTATATACATGGCCCAGGACTACTACCTGTGAAGTTCCACCTCAATCATCAACTCTGGTCCTCACAAGCATACTATGAGCAGGGAGGACAACAGTGGCAAAGAGAGACAGAGAGGAAAAGAGGATACGTGAGCCTTGTGAACTCCAGGTCTTAGATACGATGGTCTTTCCATCTGCTTGTACCCTAATCTAAGAACGTTTACTTACTCTATCTCTTTACTCTTGATATTATTGTGTGTGTTAAGTTTATTTAATAAATCCTGTGGTCTGTGATCCTTTCTGCTCTGTGATTTCTAAGATACCATGCTTCAGGCCATTCCCTGGGTGTCTAGTTGTTAGAAATTGTTGCTTTAACTGCCAGGGCCTGGGTTTGATACCTGGTCAGGGATCCCACAAACAACCTGGCACAGCCCAAAAAGAGAGACAGAGAGACAAATAAGATAGCATGCTTCATAGTGTACTTGTAACATTCAAGGTCACTACCCATAGGTTAGGTCTGAGCTACAGGGTTATAGTCATTGAAGTGGTTGAAATAATCCAAGTAGACCCCAGTTACCTTGTTTTAACACAGTTTTTTGATGTATGCAAGCTTTCAATACATGAAAAATAGCATGATGCAAAAATCAAGCCTCCACCTTTGAAAAGACATTGTCTCTTTTTATATCTATTGCTGAAATCTAATGCAAGCCCTTTGAGGGCAAAAACCATACTCCATTTATCTTTGTTTCTCTATGCATGGGTGTGTGCTAAGTTGCTTCAGTCTTGTCTGACTCTTTGAGACCGTATGGATTGTAGCCCACGAGGCTCCTCTGTCCATGGGATTCTCCAGGCATGAATTCTTCCCTCCTCCAGTGGATCTTCCCTACCCAGGGACTGAACACATATCTCTTATGTCTTCTGCACTGGCAGGCGGGTTCTTTACCATTAACACCACCTAGGAGGTCTTTGCACCTCCATACCTAGCCTATTACCAGTAACACTGCAGATACTTAATGTGTTTTGCTTAACTGAAGAATAGGTTACGGTGCTTTTTCATAACTTGAGCATTCACTTACTGATATTTATATTTTGACTCTGACAAAGTTCATCAATACAATAAATAAGCAATTTTATTAACAACTGTGTGGATTAGATTATTTATCCAGACAGAGACTGTCATGGGAAAATATTGAATTCCTCTTGGGCAGGACTGACAGAATGAAAATGACTTAAATGACACAGCGGCTCAAGACTCCTGGACTGACGAACCTCAACTTAGTTTTCAACAGATTATCACAAAGATCCCAAATCCTCGATTCATTGTCAAAGTAAGCTTGCAAACAGAATTTGAGATTGTGGGAATGTGGAAAAGTAAACCACATGTCATATAAATTGTTTGCTGAGGCATAGTAGAGCAGAGGGGTGATACAAGTGTCAGGACAAGCCAAGCCTCAACACATGAAAAAGTAAGAAAGAGAAAGAAAAAAAATATGAAAGTCTTCTTGTTCATTTATCTGAGGTGATTGTTAAACTGAAGACACATTAGATAAATTAGGGTTCTTTCATACAAGAGAATATTTTGTAGCTGTTTAAAAAAAGATAAAAAATAAGATTTTTATCTTGCAAAAATAAAAGTAGCCCAAAACAAAATTTACAAGACAATATGGAACAATCTCTCAGATAAATGGTTAAACAAAAGAATCAAAGTAAGGGTAAGTTTGTATAGCATGTTAATAGTTTGTGTTTAAAGAAAACAATGTGGATAGACACTTATATATGCATAAAATTTTGTTAAATGATAGACCATTTATTATAGTCATTAACTCTAGAAGGGGAGCTGAGAATTTTGAAATGTAGCAGAAAGAAGGCTTGTTTTTTATTTTTGTGTAGTTTTAAATTTTTGTAATTTTACATGTACATTTTCAAAAACAAAAATAGAGTAACATAATTAAAAATAAATATTTTTAATGACAGAATGTATGGCAAAACCAATACAATATTGTAAAGTAATTAGCCTCAAAAAAATACATAAATTAAAAAAAAAAAAGGAAAAAAGAAAATGCTTTTCCATCAAAAATACCTAGAGGGTATTGTGCTTAGTGAAATAAGTCAGACAGAGAAAGACAAATACTCTACATGATCACTTATTTGTAGAATCTAAAAAATAAAATGAATGAATGTAACAAAACAGAAATAGACTCAGAGAGAGAACAAACTAGTGGTAGGGAATTAAGAGGGACAAACTATCATGTATAAAATAAATAAGCTACAAGAATAAATTGCACAGCACAAGAAATATACCCCACATTTTATAATGATTTGAAATGGACTATAACCTTGAAAAATGTGGAATCACTATATTGTACACCTGAAACTAATATTTCAACTATACCTCAAATAAATAAAGCTTTAAAATATGTAAAACTCAATATAGTAAACAAATATATTTCTACCCATATTTATATCTACAGCAAACAATATTTCACTGTGCAGTGGAAGGTTTTTCATTTAGGATTTTCTAAAACTCCCCAAACTGGATAAAACACTAATTTCTAATTATGTTGTACATTTTGAGTACTTTTCTTTCAAGTTAATATGTCACAAGAAGCCATTAACTCACTAAGCCCTATTCAACACTTAAGGTTCCAGTTTAATTGATTTCAGAAATTTCACAAATTTTAATTTATGAATTGAATTCTTTAGAATTAATTTATTTCTTTAGAAAACCTTTCTTCACAATAGGAGGTAGAGAGTCCCATTAAATTCAAATTGTGAGTCTGACTCTTCAGAAACAAGATCGAGAAGAAAATAACAGATGAGCATCTTGGTTTCTTCTCTATAAAATAGGAAAAATAAAAGTAGCCTGAAAATACCTATAAAACCCACATGGATAATAGTTGTGACTAACACAGCTTAAGGCCAAATGAAGATATGCTGGTTCTGTATAAATTTATGTCAGAAAACATAATTTTATTGCCTTAGTTAAGTAAAAATGATGCTTGGTGATTGGTACTATCCTTTTATCACGGTTTGGCAAACATCTTTCCCAAATATCTATGATTACCTGTCTGAATTGGAAATGGCTCATTTCCCAGTGTATTCACAATTAACTGTTTCCATCTGCTTTGGTAAACAAAATAACAAAATTGTTGTTCAAATTACTTACATAGTTGCAAATTTTAATTCATTTAAAATGGATTTTTAAAATGTAGGTTTGTTTAAAAAAAAAAAGAAAAAGATACATACTATATATTTATCTTCCTGTGATGAAAAACTTGAATTAGGATTATAAAGATATTAAGACACATTTGGGAGAGGAAGAATTAAATTTATCTTCCTAAGGACTGATATAAAACTAATTTTAGACCAATTCATCCCAATGTGGTAAAACTGACCAGGTAATCACCTGCGGTCATTTTTTACTGCTTTTTTTTTTTTTTTACTGGTTTTTCAGTTTTATTTATTTTATTTTTTAAATTTTATTTTTAAACTTTACAATATTGTATTGGTTCTGCCATATACAAACATCAGAGAGACATCGTTTATTTGGAACGTTAGTGAAGAATCATGCTGGTGGCTTAAACATTCTACGAAGGTTTATATTCAAATGACTAGTTCTTGAAAATAAAAGATAAACCAGACTAAATCACCTTTGGGTATACATGCTGTCAACCAGCAATTATCTGATCGAATTTTAGTTATGCCTGGAACATAAACTAATTACTTTGAAAATGAACAGCTATGTTTTATGAACATTCAGATCTGTTATCCCACCAGACAGGGGAAAACAAACGGATGTAAGAAAGGGTCAAAGATGT
Organism: Bison bison bison; assembly: GCF_000754665.1. NCBI lineage: Eukaryota > Metazoa > Chordata > Mammalia > Artiodactyla > Bovidae > Bison > Bison bison. The sequence continues at coordinate 4,664,571 of NW_011494628.1, forward strand.
TCAATTGGTCAAGGTAAAGTGTAGCCCCAAACACAAGACCACTACCCTGCAAACTCAAACCTCTTCCAGCCCCTGTTTAGCCTCAACGAGACTCATCACTTTGAAAGTAGAGAACTAGCTTCAGCTTCTAGAAGATGCTCTCTATCAATGACCTGCCCAAGTGTGTTTGTATGTGTGTGTGTGTGTGTGTGTGGAAGAGAGAGAGACAGAACAGAGGCAGAATGCCTGTGAATGTCTCTCTGTATCTGCCACATAAAAGGGGAAGGAAAAGGAAAGAAAAAGGAGGAGGGTTAAAAAGATACTTCAAGGAGCGAGATCTTTGTTCCATGACTCAGGGGAAGAACCAGGATAATTTTCAAATGCAATCATTTCTGACACCTAGCTTACTTTTAGTTGCCTGTAATCCACTCTGGAACAAGCCAACAGTGACATCCGTTCAGGTTAACAATGAAAGAGTATCACAAACTCGTGCTTTAAAAAAAAAAAAAAGAAACAAAAATAGAAAACCAAGAAATCTCTTCAAGTCCTCTGGAGTCTACAAGGAATAAGAAAACAGGTATGTTTGGAATGAACAAAATTATTCACAACCATTCTTGTTTCCAATAATACTCCCCAAAATGGTTATGTTTCATTCCATATATTTACTTAATCACTCATTGAATCCATGTTTATCATGGAAGGTATACATTTAACATGATACAACCATTGTTCCAAGCTGGGGATAGAAAAATAAGCAACTAATGCAGCAAAGGCAGGAGAGAAGGCAGGCCACCGTTTTCAGCGAGAGAGCGAGATTTAAGACACCAGCCCACAAAGCACAGGGAACTTCACCCCATCTCACTAACCAGCTTAGTGACCCCTTGCTTTGAGGACTTGGGAAGTTCAAGTTTAAGCTACATCCTCAATCCAGTCCTGAGAAGGTGGACATGCTGGTAAAAGTCCCTATTTAACAAAAGCAACAGAAGGAGATGAAGAAAAGTGTTTCTCTTCATGAGCCCTAATTCTAATTACATGGGTTCCTCATGCCTCTTACCAATCTTCCACAAACCTGCAGGCCTTCCCTAAAACGTGTTAGGCACTGTGACACCTTGGGGTGAAGACAATTCATACTGTTTCCTTTCCCTGAATTCATTCTCCCCATTCCTATCCATCTTCTCTTCCCCAATTGTTGAAATCTTATGTATCTTTGAGGTCATCTAGAATATTCTCTCCTTTTATTATCTTTCCCCAACTCTCCACTCCCACAGGAAAGTAAATTCCTGGCACTCTCAGTTGCTCTGTGACCTTGGGTAATTGAGTCTCACTGTCCTCATCTATAAAACAGGAATGCTGTTGTTCAGTTGCTAAGCTGTGTCCAACTCTCTGTGACCCCATGGACTGCAGCACGCCAGGCTTCCCTGTCCTTCTCTACCTCCCGTAGTTCGTTCAGACTCATGTCCACTGAGTCAGTGATGCCAACTATCTCAACCTCTGTTGCCCCCTTCTCCTCCTGCCCTCAAGCTTTCCTAGCATCAGGGTCATTTGGAATGAGTCAACTAATACTACTACTTAACTCTTAAGGGCTAGAGTGAAGACTAAAGCATGCAGTATTACCTGGTTAATAACTGGTGTTTAATAAATGTTACTTTCTTTCTCGATTCTGAGACTGAAATTGAATTAATTTACTGTCTTTGTTAAATAGTCCTGGAACCAAAAATATTTTCTTTTTCCTATGTTAAAAAATATTCAGAAGCAAAAATAACTTTGCTCTTTCCTCCAGGAAATATTTGTTCCTATAAGATAAAACAATGAGTCAATTCAAGTAGTTTACATATCAAGACAGAGTGCTCATCAAGACTCACTCATCAACTCACTGTGTGCTTACCAACCCGAAACTATTATATCAAAAACTCTGGACACTGATAGTTTGGCTATGTTTAATAAACTCATTTTATTTGGGTTTGATCCCTGGGCTGGGAAGATCCCCTGGAGAAGGGAAAGGCTACCCACTCCAGTATTCTGGCCTGCAGAATTCCATGGACTGTATAGTCCATGGGGTCACAAAGAGTCGAACACAACTGAGCGACTTTCACTTTCACCAAACTAAACGTTGCTTAGTCAACAGGTCTTTTTGGAGAACTGACAGTTGACACCTCTTTTTAATTGCGATTCAGTTGCACTTTGCTTAAACTTCTGCTGTAAGCACTATGCTGTAACTTCATTGTTGGTTAATTGTCTGATTATCTGCCTTCCTTTATAAAATGGTAAGCTTCAAGAAAGCAAGGTTGTGTCTTTGTAATGCCAGTGCTCATCATCAGTGTGCCAAAAGGTAACCAGGAAAAAACAAAACAAAAGACATACATATTTCCTTGAATAAATGGATGAATGAACAGCCATCCTTGAAGTCACATATCCATTTTTAATCCACTAACCTAGTTGTTTCACCCAAGGCTTTAATCTGGCTTCCATTTAGACCCAGCCAAGGGGAAGCACCAATAAGGGGTCAGAACACGCTAGCAGAACAGGGACCAGGTACTTACTTCCCCAGCTCCCTGCTCCCAGGTCACAGCTGGCGGAGGTTGCTCTGCTGAGGCCACAGCTCCTCCTCAGGGACTTTTCTTATAGCTATATTGCTCCAGGTTCTAATAGTCACTTCCTTCCCTTTGCCCCCACAGGCCATGGCACAAGTAAATACCCCTCCTATTGACTGCCTTCACCATCCTTTATGGATTTCCTAATCCTAGTTACACACTGGAAATGAGACCCTTCATTAAATCTTCCTCAGTTACCCTATATGGGTGTGCTGTCAGTTTTACAAGGAATCCTGACTGATGCATCTTCTAGGCATAGGGCCCACATAGAAAGAGGTACTACCATCGAGCTGGTATCTCTCACAACATAAGAAGTAGTAAGTCTGAGTCTACCTAAGTAACAATGCCAGGACTCCTTAGAATGGAGACTTGTGCTTCTGGAAAAGCTGTTTCCATTTATGTCTTCTGGGAACTAACCTGGCCCCTAACCACTGAAATCACAGAGTGCCTTTTAAAGTTGTTTCTGGGGGGAAAAAGCTTCCTCTCTGAACCTTAGTGAAGTGGTTTTAGGGCAGTAAAGGCCATTATACTTTAGCAAAAACAACTGCATCAAGCTATAACATTTGTGCTGAGTGGTAAAAACCATTCCAGTAGCCTCTATAGCATATCTGGATTATGAAAAGAAAAGCTAAGAAATAAGATATTTGATCTCTTCCCCTCAATTAAAAAATTACTGAAATCTGTAACCCTATTAGGAAAAAATCAACAGAAGAAGCAGACTTCTCTCACATGCAGAAAGAACCTGAGATTTACTCTGATTTTTAGTTGAATTTGATATGTATCGCAGTACATAGCAAGGCCCTTCTATAAACTAATATTCAGGAAAAGAGAAGAAATTTGAAATTGGAAAAAACATCATATGTTTTCACCGGTATATCGAACTACAAGTCCAGGTATAAATCTTTTCAGTGCTGTCAGGCCTAGAAAGGGGGGAATTATATAATGGAATATGCAAGAGGAGGGCTTAAGGTCCTTATACAGATGCAAGTTGATTATAATTAGCACTTCATGAAATTGCTTTTTTTCCCCTACTAGATGAAAAGTGATTCTAAGTGGGACAGAGCTATAAAAGTAAAAAAGTCCTCATTTTTCAATCTACACTAAAGTTTCTTTCCATGTGTGACCTTATTTGGCACTTTAACCTAAGATTGTAATACATGAAGAATTTTAAACATTTCCATTTGCTTATTATGGTTCTTATGAAAAACTGAAAAGATTATCTGAGGGCAGAGTAACTAGCATGGTAGAAAGAAAATTCAAACCCCAAGCTTAGGACTTACACAAAGCCACATAGTTTTGGACAAACTATTTTAATTTTCTGAGTAACAGATTTATCTTTAAGATTTAGTCCTAAAGTTGCTGAGAGGATTAGATAAGAGCACATCTACATAGCACTTCTTACAGTGTCTGGTGCTGTGCACATGGCAACTCAGTAGCAGTTACTGTCATGATCAGTGTCCATGAGTGGCATGAGATTCAGAGACAGTGCTGTTATTCATATCTGCAAACTTTGCCAGTACACCTATGAAGGCAGTAGCTGCCCACAAAGAGTTTCTAACTGTGTACATACACAAATAACTTGACTCAACTTGATTTGAAAAGAGAAGAAGTTACGGTCAAGCAGGAATTTTAACCAAAATTGAAATTCCCCTTGCATTGCTGATTCAGATCTGTTACTACCAAAATACTGCAGAGCCTGTGATGTGGTAGTGCTGAAAAAAATCATCCTTAATGACATAAAGGGCCTGTTTTAAGACTACTTGGTTCCATTAGTATTTCCAAGGTAATACAGTCTTCTGGGTGTCTTCATATTATCAAGTTAACTGGTGCACCATCCTACCAGGGTTGCCAATCACCCTTGAGTACCTTTTATCACATGCTTGGGTTATTTCTATTTAAGCACTCTCTGTTCTGCTGACTCACCATCCTCAGAAGTGCATGCTGCCTATTACTGACATTTCTGAGAGATGCACAAATTAGACTGAAGCACTGGCAATTAATATTTCTACTCTTCTCTGCATGACATATACAATATTATAAGTGGTACTTTTCTTTTGTAGAAATGAAATTAAGTTACGGAAAAAAGATAGAGTTTTTCAGATCAAAATCAATGACAGGCACTTTCCAGACAGGCTTATAAAGGAAAAGAAAAGACTAAAACATGATGTAGCATTTTTTTTTCTCTCCCAAAAGAGCTTAAAGCAGGAGGTGGAATAGCATCTATGACATTATATCATTTTTAAAAATCCTTAAAGGAATATAATAATTATTTTATCACTTAAATGTCTTTATCATTAAAAATTAACCAAATATAATCTATGATTCAAAAGCTGAGCCCCAAATTTATCAGCCATGGTAAAGGCCAAACTTTTAGAACCATACAATGGTTATTATGCATGATTATTGCACAGTATTTGACCACCCAATGGTTACATGCAATAACGCCAAAGTTCTGAAATGGCATCTAAGTCCATACCTGACTGTTAGAAGTTTCCCTCTTCACATCCTTCTCTCCGAGGGAGCACAATACAAACTCCATCATCTCCCTGTGCCCAACCTTGGCACCAGTCCTCCTCGCTCCCTTTATATCCACTCAAGTGTCACTTCTATGAGTGTTTCCTAAAAATGGTAACATTCCCCTTTCCCACTTCTTGCTTGATTCTTAGCACTTTCCATCATTTGACACTGTCACACATCTCAACACCCCAACAGTCTCCACCTAACATGTAGACACCTGTTGCTTATAATCTGTCTCCTCCTACTGCCCTCCTCCAGGGGATCTTCCCAACCCAGGGATCAAACCCATGTCTCCCTCATTGCAGGTGGATTTTTTTTTACTGTCTGAGCCACCAGGGAAACTACTAGAATGTAAGGACCATGAGATATTTTGCAATGATTTGCTTATTGCTATACTCTTGGGCCCAGTACAGTGTCTAGCACAAAATACATGTCAAATATTTTTGTTGAATGAATTAGAGAGACCTTCCCTTCCTGAGAGTGGAAATCTACATTTCTGTGTAAGTTCCCTGGGGCCAACTACAGGAGAATATCATACTCATAAAGTTAAAAAATTGCAAAATGAGGAAAGAGGAAGGTTGCTTGTCCTGTTTCACTGTTATACTGAATCATTGTCTGATAGACCCATGAAGGGAATATTTAATTCTCCATGGGACTGTACCTTTGTCATACCATTTACTGTTCATTAGGGTTCAGATGCTATGAAGTTAAACTGTGATTATCAGATTTTTATCTTATAGAAATTAAATGATTTTTGTGCAGAAAAAAATAACTCCAAAGATTATACCTTTATTGCACTTTATAAAACAAATTTGTATCTACCTGGCAATCTTTTTTTTTTCTTTTCTTCATTGCCTTTAAATGCACTTTGCCTCAAATGCATTTTGAACCAGCTTTACCACTTGTCTGGTTCCCTTACCAATGAATTAAATAAGTCTTTTACATGCATTTAGTCTATATCTGTATGAGAGTAATATTTTAAAATTTTAAAGATAACATTTTGGCAGTTTGTGTGTGTGGTGGAGGTGGGGAGGGGGGTTGTCCTATCACAAGATTCCCAAACATATGATAGAGATCAGGAAAAAAGCAGAAAATCTGGTTTGCTGGCATATTCATTTCTTTGTCGAGTTGTTGGCAAGCTCAAATCAGTTTTTTAAAGTGTCCACTTGTGTTTTGTGATTTTTGACCTATGGCTGATGTTGCAGAACTGGAGAGTCAAGCTATTTGTCCAGCTGTTTGTCGTTGAGAACATCTTTCCCTCTTGTTTGGCTTCCCTGGTGGCTCAGATGGTAAAGCATCTGCCTGCAATGCAGGAGACCCAGGTTCGATACCTGGGTTGGGAAGATCCCCTGGAGAAGGAAATGACGATCCACTCCAGTATTCTTGCCTGGAAAATCCCATGGATGGAGGAGCCTGGTAGGCTGAAGTTCATGTGGTCACAAAGAGTCAGACATGACTGAGAGACTTCACTTTTCTTTCCCTCTTGTTCGCAGAAGGTAATGGCAACCCACTCCAGTATTCTTGCTTGGAAAATCCCATGGACGGAGGAGCCTGGTAGGCTACAGTCCATGGGGCTGCAAAGAGTCGGACACGACTGAGCAACTTCACTTTCACTTCCCTCTTGTTGCCTAAGTCTCAAATACGTAACTACACTGGGCAAGTATTAACAAAATAGATTATAAAACCTCACAAAGGAGCTCTGTTCTGATTGTGTTATAAATAATAATAAGCCTGTACAAAAATCTAATATTACCAGAATTCCCAGAAAGTAAACTAAACTTCTAATACTTTAAATATGTTATCATTCATTTCCCAAATCCACAAACCAACAAATAGCTAACAGGAAAACTGCTTGCTGAGAAGCATTTTTATGTAAAAACCCAAGTTTATGTAACCAAAGTGAATCCTTGGACATATTAGACTTGTTTGACCACTTCAGTTTAAAAGCAGCTATATATCTTCTCCCTGACTTTATCTATGTAGACTATAATACAAGAAAACATTTAACAATAGATTTCTATTTTTTTTTCTCATGAATAAACAATTTCATCTGAAGTCCTCAAAACTCCTATGTGTTTACTGTTCGGACAAGACAACATATTTCATATAAAATTTGGGGTTATAAAAAACATAAAATTATTTAATTTAAACAAATTCTGGTAACAAATTAAACAAATTAAATTACAATTCTGATAATTAAATCTGTTTAATGTCATCAGTGACTGTGTTCTATAATATACCAATTTACACATAATATTCAAGATCTTTAGTTAACATTAAGAACTTAAGATAATATTAAATTGGGTTAATTAATAAATAATCTTTGGGTATCTGGATAATTTTTTAAATTTTGTGGAAAGTGAACGTGAAGTCACTCAGTTGTTTCTGACTCTTTGCGATCACATGGACTGTAGCCTACCAGGCTCCTCCATCCATGGGATTTTCCAGGCAAGAATACTGGAGTGGATTGCCATTTCCTTCTTCAGGGGATCTTCCCAACCCAGGGATCGAACCTGGGTCTCCTGCATTGCAGGCAGACGCTTTACCATCTGAGCTACCAGGGAAGCCAAATTTTGTTTAAGTCCAACTAATTTAAAATGTGCTAATTTCTGCTCTACAGCAAAATGATTTAGTTACACGTGGATAATTCTTTTCTGGGGGTAATTTCTAATAAGATAAAATATAACATTTGTCAGAAAGCATAGTTTTATATGTATAAATGTATATATATTATATGAGAAACCCTGAATAATACAACTTCAAGGAAAAGCCCATTGCAGTATAAGCAGAAGCAAAGATTACATATATGTGTGTGTGTATATATACAACTCAAGTTTGACACATATATGTATTCATACATATGTCTGTGTGCATACATGCTTAGTCCTATCCAACTCTTTGCAACCCCATAGACTGTAGCCTGCCAGGCTCCTCTGTCCATGAGATTTCCCAGGCAAGAATACCGGAGTGGGCTGACATTTCCTCCTCCAAGGACCTTCCTGACCCAGAAATTAAACCCAGTCTCCTGCATCTGCTGCATTGGCAGCAGAATTCTTTACCACTGAGACACTTCGGAAGTTACTCTGTTAATAAGGGACCAAATTTCCCCAAACTTCTGACTTTTTCCTTTCAGTATCAGATTTTAAAATGGGGAGAAAATTCAAAGTGTTTTTTACACCTAAACTGACTTTGGTGTTTTCCAGAGGGTCCTGGGGTTTCCCAGGTGGTGCAGTGGTGAAGAATCTGCCTTTGAGCCATGGGGTTCAATCCCTGGGTCAGGAAGTTCCCCTGGAGAAGGAAATGGCAACCCACTCCAGTATTCTTGCCTGAGAAATCCCATGGACAGAGGAGCCTGACAGGCTACAGTCCACGGGGTTGCAAAGAGTTGGACCCAACTGAGCACGCTCACACACTTGGAAAATCACAAAGATTTGTTTTGCTTTAATTTATGTATTTGCTATTGTCACTGTAACAAGTCACCACCACTTGTCTTAAAACAACACAAATACAACCCCCCTTATATTTCTGGGAGATCAGAAATACAAAGCAAGGTTCAATCAGCTAAAATCAAGACGTTGGCAGGGACGGTTCCTTCTAGAGGTTCTGAGGGGAGACTACAATTCCCTTCTTTTTTTCAGCTTCTAGTGCCCACCCACATTCCTTGGCTTATGGTCCCTTCCTCCATATCCAAAGCATATCACTCCAATCTCTGCCTCCATTATCACACCACATACCCTTCTCTTTTATATAATCCTTATGATAATACTGGTCTCAATCAGATAATGCAAAACAATCTTCCATTTCAAAAACCTTAATTTAATTATGTCTGCAAATACCAGTTTGTCTTTTATGGTAACATATTTTATATCCTGGGGATTAGATATAAAGTCTCTGGGAACCCATTATTCAGTCTAGCATACCTTGTGAAAAGAGTACCAGAAATAATTAGGTAATCTACTTGAAGACCATGAGCCTGTAGCCCCCAGATGTAGTGGAGCCTGAGGATTGATAATGTTAACCCTTCTGGCAATGCTCTGTTACCTCACCATCAACCAATCGGAGAATTGTTAAAGAACTGATCACACACCTTAAGACTCTTCTCCCTCACCTTGTCTTTTAAAATGCTTCTCTGAAACTCTTTGGGGAGTTCAGTTGATTTGGGCATCAGCTTCCCTGCTCTTCTTGTGTGGCCCTTGCAAAAAAACCTTTCTGCATTCCGAACTCTGACTTTTTCATTTGCTTGGCCTTGCTGTGTATTGGGCATGTGATCTTGGGTTCACAATACTGAGAGAAGAACCCTTGATGTTCTGACATATCTCTGCCCTGAGACACTTTCTTTTGTTCTCTGTGAGCTATTCTATTTTTTTTAAGCTCTGAAGGCAAGGCTTGTAGACAGCTGAAGTCATCTTAGATTCCTTAAAGGCATCACTGAGAGGTATGCAAATATATGCAAATAGAGTATACAACAGAGTAATTAAAATAAAATCTAGTAGCCTTAAATAGATACCAAATAATAGTCCTAGGAGAGGCAATTAATTCTATTGTTTACAACCACTCCCTTTGTTAGCTGATCTTTTTTTTTTTCCCCCCAAATGAAGAGATAAATCACTTTCTTTGCTTCTGTGAAAGAAAAACAAAAAACATTGCATTTATATTCTGCTTCATTTTTGTCTGGAAAAGCATAGCCAAACAATGCCTATTAATAAGAGGAAAAATAACTCAGAAATGGACAACGGCTTGGAAAGTTTTCAGAGTCTGGCCACTGCTCACATTTTAGCCTCATCTTATTCCCCAACCCCCTCTCTCAACTCAGCTCCTTCTACATGGAAATCCTGGCAATTCCACCATCCCACATGCAATCAGTCCGCAACCAAAGGTTATTCCTCCATCAGAAGATAGAACACAGTCCCTGCCTTCAGATGCACACAACCCAGTCAGGGAAAGATATTAAAAAAGCAGGCAATTATATCATCCAGGATGCTGAATGCAATGCTGGAGATGCAAACAGAGCATGGTGGAAGTGTGAACTGGAGCACCTAAAAGAGGAGGAAGGACAGGTCAGAGAAGAGCCTGAAAGATGCTCCACTTCAGCTGAGGACTAAAGGAGGTATAGGAAGCAAGTCCTAATAGAGCAGAGACCTAGAAGACAGGATCTAACAATCTGTATTTGGAACAACTACTCAGAGTTACAGGGGTGAAACATCAAGTCTAAGGCTAGGAGGCACAGGAGAATGAGGCTCCAGAGGCAGAGTGGCCAGAGTCTGGGCCCTTGGTTTGCCACTATTAAAAGATGAACTCTGGAGTGTTCAAAGTTCAAAGCTTATTTAAGCAGGGACTTCCCTGGTGGTCCAGCAGCTAAGACTGCCCGCTTCAAATTCATGGAGCCTAGGTTTGGTCCCTGGTGAAGGACTGGGAAGCCTGGCATGCTGCAATCCATGGGGTCACAAAGAGTCAGACACGACCAAGCAACTGAACAACAACAACAGGGAACTAGATCCATGTGCCAAGGACTAAAAGATCCTGCATGTAATGAGGAAAACCTAAGATTCAGCGTGCCATAACTAAGATTCGGAGCAGCCAAAAAATTATTTTTTGAAAAAGTTTATTTGAGCAACAATAAATTTCAACCCAGCAGCACCAAACCAGAAGTGGTTAGGAATGTTCTACCAACCGGGACTGGGCAGAGACTTTTATAGAGAAAAGGCAGAGTAAGAAAATTATTGACTCTCTACAGCTTATGGGAGTAACGATCCATCTAGAGTGGAGACCACCTGTGTGCACCTTCACAGAAGGAAAGAGGGGCCAAGACTAAAGAAGCCAGTCTCTAGTTCAAAGGCTGCTACTGTAAAACCCAGGTGGCTTTAGTGAAATCAGCATCAGTGGACAAGAGAGGGGGGAACGTTTTAAAGATATTAAGGATGGACAGAATTAACTGAATTGATCATAGATAAAGAGCTGGGGTGAGAAAACAGTCAATGTCACTTCCCAGTTGTCAATGGCAAAGCCCTTTAACGAATCCCAAATAATAAAAATAGGTTTCAGGTAATAAGATAAAGTCTAACCGTCCCCCCCACCCCC
>NW_011494628.1:4675835-4676072 GCF_000754665.1 Bison bison bison
TCCTTTGTGCTTAGTTCCACTGGCTTATAAGGTGGGGCGTGCAGAGGCCGAATACCTGGAGCTTCAAACCAAAGTTCCTGGTATGAACCGGCTGGGCTGCACATCACCTCAGGGCGTGTGCTGCTGCTGCTGCTGCTAAGTCGCTTCAGTCGTGTCTGACTCTGTGCGACCCCATAGACGGCAGCCCACCAGGCTCCCCCATCCCTGGGATTCGCCAGGCAAGAATACTGGGGTGGG
>NW_011494628.1:4676172-4688185 GCF_000754665.1 Bison bison bison
CTAAGTTGCATCAGTCTTGTCCGACTCTGTGCGACCCCAGAGACGGCAGCCCACCCGTCCCTGGGGTTCTCCAGGCAAGAACACTGGAGTGGATTGCCATTTCCTTCTCCAATGCATGAAAGTGAAAAGTGAAAGTGAAGTCGCTCAGTTGTGTCCGACTCTTAGCGACCCCATGGACTGCTGCCTACCAGGGTCCTCCATCCATGGGATTTTCCAGGCAAGAACACTGGAGTGGGGTGTCATTGCCTTCTCCTCAGGGGGTGTACAAGCGCCTAAAACAGCTCTCAGGCAAGATGGCGGCAGGCCAGGTGCAGAGAGGCTGCGCGATCCTGGAAGGGAGGCGGGAACTGCACAGCGGGGCCAGGCCCGAACCCCGCTCCTCCTCGCTGACTAGATCCCCGAAAAGCCGCCCTGCCCACCACCTGATGCCACCGCAAGAGAGCGTTTACGCTCACACGTCTCCATTCTCTGATAAAGACTTTGCTTCTGAACTGAACTGAGTCTTATTCTGTGGGTGGGCTCGAGTGACACCAGACAGGCTGACTCGTGCAAGGCCTGACTTAAGAACTGCTAACAGAATTTTCAGGCTTGGCGACTCTGTAGGTACTGGTATCCACAATGAAACGGAGCATGGGAATAGGATTTGGGGTTGGAGAGATGCTGAGTAGCATATTAAATGTACTGAGGAAAAAAATGCTTGATGAGCAGGAGGCAGATAGATAGGTTCTGGCACGTGGATGGTCACATGGAGTATGAGTGTAAGGGGATATGGCAATAGGGGCAAAAAGACCCCATAAGAGGCTAGCTGGCAGCTGGGTGGGGGGAAAAAAAAAAGTGATGGCTGAAGTAGGACAGTGACAACACGGATTTAGAAGTGACAGATTCAAGATATATTTAGGAAGTAAATTGATTTTGTCCCCTTCATTCTTCAACCATTCAAACATTATTCATGAGCCCAAGACTATGTTAATTGCTTTTATGGAATGAGTAATAGAAATCACAAGCTAGAAAAATCTGGATGCTGAAGACTTTGGCTTGTATTTTTAGCGTCTTTTTTTCTACTCTGATGTCTAGAGCCTTCTTAATGTTCATGCTAGAAATACACAAAAGGAGTATTCCAGTCCTCTTATTTTCTGGGAGTAATGGAGGTGATTTACCCAAGTCACTTAGCTAATTGGTGGCAGAGCTAGAATTAAAATCCTTCTGGTTTCTAATACGGTACTGATCTCTCAACTTGGTGTGTACTTATAAATATTTAAAACAGCCTTCTAAAGATACACAGAATGTCAGAGAAGCTACACTTTAAACAATCCATCCTTATGCCCAAAGGTACATTAGAACTAGAATCATGAAATTAATAGCTATTGATACTTACTTACCCAGAATCAATACATTTCTTGGTTAAGATGAGTGGTTGTTTTTGGGTGTAACATAAAGAGATCAGGAAAAGCCCGGTGAACCTGAGTGCTGCTGACAGATGGAAGCAGCATGCTGGGAAGGCGGGGGAGCCTGCAGCTGGACACGGGCTGGGGCCAGCTTCAGCCAGGCCAGAGCTTAAGACTGGTGTCATGACCAGCCCTGGGCAAGGGTGGAGATATGAAATTAGTAACTGAGTCCATGAATTTAAGAACCTAAAATTTGGAAACCTTCAGGACATCCAGGTTCCTAATCCAGGTCCCCATATTCTAAGTGTTCTGTGACTTTGGACAAACATAATTTTTTTAATTTTTTCAAAATTGTTGGAGTGTAGTTGCTTTACAATATTCTGTTACTTTCTACTGTACAGCAAAGTGAATCAGCAATACGTGTACATATATTCCCTCTTTTTTGGGTTTCCTTCCCATTTAGGTTACTGCAGAGCATTGAGTAGAGTTCCCTGTGCTATAGAGTAGGTTCTCATTAGTTATGTTTTAAACATAGTAGTAGTGTATATATGTCAATGCCAATCTCCAAATTCATCCCACCCCCACTTCCCCCTTGGTATCCATACATTCGTGCTCTATATCTGTGTCTCTAGTTCTATAAAAAAGATTGTCTATACCAATTTTTTCAGATTCCACATATATGCTTTAATATATGATATTTGTTTTGCTCTTTCTGATTTACTTTACACTGTAAAATTGATTAGCCATATGCGAATGTTGCAGGCTAGAAGTAGAATTGCGCCCCAAAATGTGATATTCTAAAGAAAACCTATGACCAAAATGGCGCTCTGGCCCTAGACTGGAAGTAAAAATACATAATGTATATAGGTTACAAAAACCCCTAAAACAGGTCAGGTTTATTCAAATTATTTTATCGTGAAATGAAAAAAACAAGCAGACTTACTAATATAATGAATCTGAATTGAAATGTCACATTCTTTATGAGCCACTGCTACTTTCAAACAGTGTTAAGAACAAGTGTTCACTAAATGCATTCCTTTTAGAAGCTGTCTTAATGTGGAAGTGAAATACCATATACACTCACCATTTCCATGGTAACTATTTTCTTACTAAATGGAACTGGCATAATCAGCATTTAAGACCTTCTATTTCCTGAAATGTTCATCTTATATGAATGTCTTTATATTCAAGTTATATGCAGTAGCTTCCCGTTTTATTTTCTTCTTTTAATTAAACCTAATTTTGTTAAATGTGGTGGCTCTCTAGAAGAAAAATAATGTGGTGTATTTGTTGCTCTATTGTTTATAAGAGATTCCTTTAATATTTTAGTGTTTTCTAATAAAAACTGACATATTTCTTTTTTCCATAATGTTGAGAATTCAGAGCTTCTTTAAAAATAAATTCCATCAATATATGTCCTGGATGTGGTGGTTAAACACCACAAGAAATGTTTTGTCTGTGTTAAAAGATTATTTTCAGAAAACGCAGAATCATGTTTCTTATAAACATATGAACATGAATATGTGTTTAAAATGTTTATTTTACTCATTATGTGAATCTCTCTCCATGACATCTGAGTCTTATTTTCAATTAAGTCTCAACCTTTAGTCCCTGATGAACCTGCATAGCCCAGTTTTACCAAGAATCCATTTAGAATCTCCATCCTTGATATCTGATAACCCTGGCCTGCCTTCAAGAATAATCCTGTTAAGTTGGTTTAGAAAGAATCCCTCTATCCTTGAAATCCACTCTTAGTAAATTTTCATTGTTCATCTGCTCACTCAGCTGTTTGGCTATAAATTCCCAGCTGTTTTTGCTGTATTTGGACTTCCCTGGGAGCTCAGATGGTAAAGAATCTGCCTGCAATGCAGGAGACCCCGGTTGGATTCCTGGATCAGGAAGATCCACTGGAGAAGGGATAGGCTACCCACTCTAGTATTCTTGAGCTTCCCTGGTGGCTCAGCTGATAAAGAATCCACGTGCAATGTGGGAGACCTGGGTTCGATCCCTAGGTTGGGAAGATCCCCTGGAGAAGGGAAAGGCTACCCACTCCAGTATTCTGTACAGTCCTGCTGCTGCTACTGCTGCTAAGTCGCTTCAGTCATGTCCGACTCTGTGCGACCCCATAGACGGCAGCCCACCAGGCTCCCCCATCCCTGGGATTCGCCAGGCAAGAATACTGGAGTGGGTGGCCATTTCCTTCTCCAATCCATGAAAGTGAAAAGTGAAAGTGAAGTTGCTCAGTCGTGTCCGACTCTTAGCGACCCCATGGACTGCAGCCTACCAGGCTCCTCCGTCCATGGGATTTTCCAGGCAAGAGTACTGGAGTGGGGTGCCATGGGGTCGCAAAGAGTCAGACATGACTGAGCAACTTTCACTCACTTGCTGTATTTGGAGTTGAGCCCAGTATCTCAATAGTCTTGACATTTATCACAATAGTCCTAAAAAAAGTCTTCCTTACCATTTGAACAAGCATAAGCATATTTTTTTTTCTTTAACTCAGACATGTTATCACCAGTTCAAAGGAAAAATAAAAAGCACAAATTTAAGGGAATAAAGGAATCAAATTGTAAATGGGGACAAAACTGGTTTTTCTCAAGGAGCAAGGAAGTCTGCTGGACAAGACAGAGTTTACATATCTGTCAATTACCTACAGTTTACAAACCCTGAAAAATAGTTCAAAGACAACATTCTAGAATATGTTGTAGAGTGACAGGAAGACAGCCAGGAAGACTGACAGTACTTAATTTTCCACCAAAGTATAATTTTTATTTCTGGCATTGTGTGGTGACCATAGACAGCACAAGTCACACTGTAAATTTCTTTCTTTCATCAGTTTTGTAATCATACTCTTCTAGAACCCTTCTCACAATTTGAGCTGAAAAACTATTAACTGTGACAAAGTAAGAAAAAAGTAGATATTTAACTCTTACAGGTCATCTATAAAGTGCAATCTACACACTTTTGAGAAGAATCCAGTCTATTGATAATCCTTATTTAAAAGCCCATAAATAATCACTCAGTATGGCCAATAAATGTGTAAGATAGATTAATATTCTCATTAGTAAATACATCTTTTGAATTTTAAGAAAAATACATTAGAAGGAAAATAGAAACTAGCTAGATAGAAAAGAAAGTGCTAGAGAGATTAAAGAGTTCTTAATTTGTTGAAATAATTATATAGCTTTCATGGCAGTTTTTTCATACTGTCTTATTTAAACTGTTTTAAAACATATTTTGACCCTACTCCATTCAGTACAGTGGTGGTGCATGCTGAGCCACTATCGTGTCTGACTCTTTTGCAACCCCATGGAAGTCCGCCAGTTTCCTGTACATGAGACTTTTCACACAAGTATGTAGAACGGGTTGGCATTTCCTCCTCCAGGTGATCTTCCCAATCCAGAGATAGAACCCACGTCTCCTAGGTCTCTTGCAATGGCAGGTAGATTCTTTACCACCAGGCTACCTGGGAAGCCCCTGTCCAGCACAGGGACTGTGTCTATGACCATTGTCTCCTCCACACATCTTAGTGCCTTGCACATATTATATGTTGACTGTGAGACTGAGTTGAATGCAACTCAATGAAGGCTTCTCTGTGTATGTAAAGTGCCATTTCCCAGGCTTTCTACGGCCCTAATTTAATTTAGAAATTCATTTTAGATGATACTACTATCATTTACTGAGCACTGATCATGTGCCAGGCTGCATGCTAAGAGTTTTACACTTATTATTTCATTTAATCTCTGAAACAACTGTATGAGGTTATTATCCTCCTTTTACCAGAGATATAATGGGATTAGGTTTTATTGTTGTGCAGACCTACCCAAATATACACATGCATTTTGTCCTCTGCACTGTCATCATCTTTCTGGGATTAAAGCCAGTTTTCTTACCCCCATTTCTAACCTCTGTGTTTTGGGCCATTAAAAAGTGGGGGTATGCACATAGGCAATTTGAATGGGGCTCCAAAAAGCGTTAGGCTTCCCAGGTGGCTCAGTGCTAAAGAATCCACCTGCCAATGCAGGAGACTTGCGCTTGATTCATGGGCCAGAAAGAACCTCTGGAGAAGGAAATGGCAACCCACTCAATCCAATGGACAGAGAAGCCTAGTGGCTACAGTGCATGGAGTCACAAAGAGTCAGTCATGGCAGTGATTAAGCAATGACAACCACTAAATCTTGGGGTGTATCTTCTGCTGAGTTATCCACAGGCAATTATAGACATCTGTGGAAGGAGACCCTCACACCCAAGTGAGGATCAGCTCACCATATGCCTCAGCTCAGATACTGTGAAGTTGTCATCTCAAATGTAGGCAGATTGCAGGCACTGGTCCATCTTCCTGAGAGCAGAGGTCACCAGGTTCTCCTCCTTCTAGGCTCACTGACCTCCTCTAAAGGCAGGACACACCTCCTACTCAGGCACAACCCAACATTCTTTTGATCTCCCTGGGCCATAGCAAAATGAGTCTTTATCCCTGTTCTAAGAAATTGTTATGGTACCAACATCTCTCTTGATTTTTAAGAAGCATTTATTTTTCACTCTCAAACCAGCTAAGTTCTTGAGAAGGAAAAACCTTAATTTTAGAAACTACTGTTCTGATGTAGGCTTCAGAGGTTGTTTTAGAAATTCAAAAACTGAATAGGCTTCTTGTGACTTCATAAGAGAAGAGTCCAAATGCTTCTGCAACCATTTGGAGGCCTCTGACTGAGTCTCAGGGGTAGGGAAGCATTTTCTGTTAAAGGCCAGATAGTAAATATTTCCAATTTTGTGGGCCACAGAGAGTCTGTGTCACATAATCAGCATTTTTTATATAACCTTTTCAAAGTATAAAACAATTCTTAGCTCCATTGCTTCTATAAGTTCAAGGGATTCACTTTCTTGATCTGAATTGTAAGAAGAGATGTGTTCAAGACATTTGTTTGTCTATTTTCCTCTTTTGAGCTCAAATCATTTGAGAACGTCATGCCCAATGGGAAGTGAATACCTGAACTTGTGAGTTTTGTATTTCTATATGTATGTTTGACCCATGGCTGAAATTTTAAAACTCAAGCTATAATAAGCTCTTTTTCAAATATTATACAAATACTATATATCTTTTCTGAATCTTTATACGTCTATAATTTACAACGACCTTTAAGTGTTGAGTGAGTGTGTAAGATTCATAAATTAGATAACAAAGTCTCTCCAATTAAAGGAGCTCTATTTTAATTGACTTATAGGGATAAATGGTATTTATATAAATTGAATATTAATAAAATTCTGAGAAATGAAAGAAACTTATCTTTTAATAATTTTAGTGAGCTAAAAAAAGATATTTTTAATGAAATTAACTGAAGTAATTTAAGAATTCAAGTTCACATAATTTGGATAAGTTTTTGCAAATGAGACTAATATTGTTTTGGTAAAAACAGTTATATCTTCTCTGGGATATCATCATTTAAGAATCATACAAGATTACATTTTTATTTTACTTGGGTATGTTCTTCTTACATTCATACAGGCTTATTTATGGAATAAGCTAGCACTACTTCAATAAGCTAGCATTACTTCTGAGGAAATATCAATAGCCTCAGATATGCAGATGACACCACCCTTATGGCAGAAAGCGAAGAGGAACTAAAGAGCCTTTAGATAAAAGTGAAAGAGGAGAGTGAAAAAGTTGGCCTAAAACTCAACATTCTGAAAACTAAGATCATGGCATCTGGTCCCATCACTTCATGGCAAATAGATGGGGAAACAATGGAAACAGTGACAGACTTTATTCTTTTGGGCTCCAAAATCACTGCAGATGGTGGCTTCAGTGATGAAATTAAAAGACGCTTGCTTCTTGGAAGAAAAGCTATGACCAACCTAGACAGCATATTAAAAAGCAGAGACATTACTTTACCAACAAAGGTCCAGCTAGTCAAAGCTATGGTTTTTCCAGTAGTCATGTATGGATGTGAGAGTTGAACTATGAAGAAAGCTGAGCGCTGAAGAAGTGATGCTTTTGAATTGTGGTGTTGGAGAAGACTCTTGAGAGTCCCTTGGACTGCAAGGAGATCCAACCTGTCCATCCTAAAGGAAATCAGTCCTGAATATTCATTGGAAGGACTGATGCTGAAGCTGAAGCTCTAATACTTTGGCCACCTGATGCAAAGAACCAACTCATTTGAAAAGACCCTGATGCTGGAAAAGATTGAAGGTGGGAAGAGAAGGGGATGACAGAGGATGAGATGCGATGACATGATGCGATGACATGTCACTGATGTGATGACATGAGTTTGAGTAGGCTCTGGGAGTTGGTGATGGAGAGGGAAGCCTGACGTGCTGAATTTGCAAGTCAGATAGGACTGAGCAACTGAACTGAACTGAGCATTATTTCTACTAATTGTTTAAGGTTTTGAATAATGTGAATTTGTGTTTAATCAAATTAAATCACTATTCTAATAACTTTATTTCAACATTAATTATATTTTATAATATGTCAGCTAAATGATAGCTTTCAAGATTTTTAGATAATTTAAAATCTTGGACTGATATTAAATTGAATAAATTAATGGATATTCATTAAATACCAGATCATTTCCAAGTAAGATGGAATACTCACTGAAGCATTAATTACTAAGTATAACTATAAGTTTATATGCTTTTTATCTCTTATTTTTTGATGGCATGGAGAATCTATATTTGGAGTGTTTTATGAATGTTTTCATATTTTTCCACTTTGAAAACCTGTACTATAAAGACTATATAGGAAATAGGAAGTTACAGAGGTTCAGTAAAAGGGAATTTTATTCATCCTGGTCAGAGGTGGCTATAGTTTCATAGTTTTGTTTATAAAATTTTCAAAAAGAGCTTTATATCAAATATTATAATAATGTAAAACCAGAATTTAGTTTTCTGTTAAAATGAAAAAATTTGTCTTGGATTATGACTAGGTATTGATAAATAGTCATGAAAGTTTATTTTTATCTTCTGTCTAGATGGAAAAAATTCTGTATTACAGACTCATTTTCACAGATTATGTTTATTATTTCTTTGATTATTCAGGAAAACAAACGTTTCTCATTTAGGAGAAAGTTAAGGTTCTTTCCAATCAAGTTACCTTCCAGACTTACTTTTAAAATATTTTATAGTCACTTTGGTATTTAAGCATCCCATGATCTTAGATAGCCAAATATCCCATAATCCTGGCTCAAAAAAAAGTGAAAGTGTCACTTAGTTGTGTCTAACTTTTTGTGACTTAGTCACTTAGTTGTGTCCAATTTTTTGTGACCGCATGGACTGTAGCCTACCAGGCTCCTCTGTCCATGGAATTCTCCTGGCAAGAATACTGGAGTGGGTTCCCATTTCCTCCTCCAGGGGATCTTCCTGCACGAGGGATTGAACCAGGATCTCCCACATTGAAGGTGGATTCTTTACCGTCTGAGCCACCTGGGAAGCCCATTCTGGCTCAACCAAGCATTCAAATCGCCTAACAACTTTTCATATTTTGCCTTCCCAAAATTGAAACCTAAAATATATCTTCTTAATATATATATTTCATTGTGGATAAAGAAGATGTGGTTAAAGAAGATTCTTTATCCACTTACTGTGGATAGTCACTAGGTTGCATTTATATACATAGGGTCTTCCCAGGTGGTATTGGTGGTAAAGAACCCTCCTGCCAATGCAGGCAATGTAAGAGATTCAATCCCTGGGTAGTGAAGAAACCCTGGAGGAGGGTATGGCAACCCACTCCAGTATACTTGCCTGGAGAATCCCATGGACAGAGGAGCCTGGCAGGCTACAGTCCATAGAGTCACAAAGAACTGGACATGACTGAAGCAACTTAGCATAGCACACAGGGGAATATTATTCAGCCATGAAAAATAAATCTTGTCATTTGCTACAGCATGGATGGACTTAATTAGAGTATATTATGCTAAGTGAAATAATTCAGACAGAGGAAGACAATTTCCAGTCCTCTTCTTCTGGCAGGCTGGGAGGTGGGGCTAAAAGATCCAACCATCTAATTGCATGTTTAGTTTCTCTGGAAACCAGGTCCCATCCTCCAAGAGTCACTTTATTAGCACAAACTAAGATGTGGTTGAGAGGGGCCTATTGTGAATAACAGAACATTCTCTTCTCAGCCTTATCTCTAAAGAAATTACAAGTGCTTGGAAGTTTTGTGCCAGGAACCAGGGACAAGATCAAATATATGTTTCACAAGGTGTGAGACAAAACTTTAGCTGAAACAGTTCTAAAAGTTACAATGAAAACATATGCCAGAGACCACTTCAAGTAAGGACAGTTGATATACTTAATTACTCATACATAAATGACACAACTCTTCAAATCTTTTCTAGAAGAATAATACGCATAAATAAATAGTATTAGGAGCAGGAGCAATCTTCAATTAGTCCATCATTTTTAATGATGTGACTGGGGATTATTCAATCATTGGAGATATGGCAATAAGCATGCTCCACATCCTAGAGGGTACTTCCCTGGTGGTTCAGTGGCAAAGACTCTTGACTCTGTGCTCCCAATGCTGGCAGCCCAGGTTCGATCCCTAGTTGGGGAACTAGATCCCACATGCGGTAACTAAGTGTTCACATGCCAGAACTAAAAATCCCATGTGGGGCAAACAAGATCTGGCATAGCCAAATAGATAAATATTTTAAATAAATAAATAAAAGGAATGGTAATAGTTTTTAAAAAAACAAAGAAAGAGATACCCCAGAGCTATGTATTATTTGGTTAACAAAACTTACTATGACTAAATATTTCTCTTTGACTTGATGATTATTTGGGGCTGGTTTTTTTAAGAAACAAAAGCATCTCCTCCCATTAACTGCCTGAAATAATTCATATAAAAGGCCTGTTCCAGGAAGAACTATCACCATAAAGTACTGAAACATAATATGAACTAGATGTGGCACTGTAGGAGAAACTAAGCATTTTGTTTGCTCAAAGTGTTGTATCTGCCCATTGTCTCTGTGTGGCCTGGAAATCGTTTGTTTGCCAAACATTTGCTTTTTTAATTGCCAACTAAGAGGTATCACTTGTGATCAGGCTCTACAAGAATAGAGTGCTTAGGCACTGCAGCTGCTGACCTTCAACACACTCTGAAAGGTGTTCAGGGAAGAGGTCAGAATGAAGCACTCTGTAGTCTGGGAGAAACTGGCAGAACAGGCCTTCAGGTAGATATTTTCAGAAGATTTATGAGCCCAATATCTTGAATCTTCTCATATCCAGAAAAGCAGTAAAATCATGAAAGGAGATATCTGTTCCTCATGACTAGCAGTAACATTCTTGTGACTGGCCTCAACCTTCTGCCTAAATGTGTGCTTAACTACATGTACACACCCTTTACTAAAATCATGTCCATAGAGACCTCCCCCAATATCTCCTCTGAGCAGTTCCTCAGAGCTATCTGACAGGCTTTCTCCCATGCTTTTCACCTCAACTTGCCCCGAATAAAACTTTACTCACAACTCTTACATTGTGCATGTTTTGTTTTGTTTTTTTAATAGACGTCATCTTCCTAATAAATTGTCTCCCTTCCCTTTGAAGTCCCAACCCCCTACTTGCTTCTCTTTCTCTCAGATGGCATAGAAGCTTCAGTTGCCTGGCCTGCTTTAGACTCATATTCTTATGGAGCCTTCAAACACAAATAATTAAATTTTATTTTCTCCTGTTGATCTCTCTCATGCTCACTTAATTCTGACCAGCCAAATAACCTAGAAGGATAGAGAAAAGATTTTCCCTTCCCCACAGCGAGCACTTTTGAAATATAATGGATAGTAAAATAATGGGAAAGTGAAAGTGAAGTCGCTCAGTCACATCTGACTGTTTGCGACCCCAAGGACTGTAGCCTACCAGGCTCCTCAGTGCATGGAATTTTCCAGGCAAGAATACTGGAGTGGGTTGCCATAAAATAATGGGAGGAGAACACTAGAACAGTTTTTGGGAAACAGCCATGACTGTTTTCCCAAGACTCTGGAAAGGCTGTAGGGCTTATTAGGAAGTACAACCTACAAGTGAGTAAAAAGGTAATGGGGTGAATTACCAAAGGTAGCAAATTACCAAAGGAGACAACAATTCTACGGTAATGCTCTCCAATTCACTCTTGAACTAAAACCCAGCCAGCACGTGAAATAAAGTGAGCAGGAAGATCCCAGGAATTGACATTCAAATAAGCACTCCGGGCAACCCACACTGAATTCTGCCAGGGGAAGAATTTTGGGGGTGCTTATTTGCATGTTGGTTACCAGACAGTTCTTTCAGTTCATAGTCATTTTAAGACACTCATCGTCAGAGCCTGGGAACACCCTGAAGTGTCTGAACAAAGGTGACCTGGCAATGAGTTCTCTTCTGTAACCCTTAGTAGTTTGTTGTTGTCTAGTTTCTAAGTCCTGTCTGACTCTTGCAACCCCAAGGACTGTAGCCCGCCAGGCTTCTCTGTCTATAGGATTTCCCAGACAGGAATACTGGAGTGGGTTGCCATTTGCTTCTCCAAGGAATCTTCCCAACCCAGGGATTGAACCCAAGCCTCTGGTGTCTCCTGCACTGGTAGGCAGATTCACTACCACTGAACCACCTGGGAAGTCCATAGGAGGTAATATGCCTACATGTTTATCATGGAAATGGAGCAGAGCCGA